>NW_027618246.1:0-80034 GCF_964187855.1 Myxine glutinosa
GGTCGGGGTGGGGCGGCGTCAAGGCAGCGCGTCAGAGGCGATGACGGTAAGAGCCACCAGCCAACCAGGGCTCTAATGGCATGGCGTGAGGGGGCCTGGAGAGGCGCGTCTGGTAAGTGCTAGAAGGTTCACGGGGTAATGCCTATATAAGTGATTGCACAAAGCCCTTGAAAGGACTTGAATGGCAGTGGTGAACAGGATTGATTGAGGACTTACCAGCAGGACTTGAAGGTCTCGCAGAGAAAAGGACTTTTGCACGAGGACTGACTCGCACGAAAGGACTGACCAGCAGAACTTGGAGAACCCAAAGGACTCGCAAGGGGAGAGGGCATGTGAGAGAACTTGACTCGCATCACTTGCTTTGGAGGCATTGAACTGTAACTCGCGCAGTATAACGCACGCGCCCGAAGAGAGGAAGAAGAGGCGTTGAGTACACGGCTGCAACCAGACGCGCCGGTGGCGAATAGCGCCGACCTCAGCCACGCGAGTAAACGCGGCAATAGCCGCCAGTGATCACCGCTAACCGCCGAAGTCCGCTCCCTACCAAATCGCCCCGTATTAACCCTTGTGCGCCAAGCGACACGCGGAGAGCTCCTGCCCCTCTGCTTACCATCTGCACGGGACGAGCCGGAGACCGGAGGGAGCTGCACGAGAGCCATCCTTGGACGTGGACCATCATCCTGCAGCTGCAAGCCCTGTGTGAGTGTGTCTGTGTGTGAGACGGGCCCATTTGTCCTGGGTATTAAGTTAAGACTGTTTTAAGGCTGCACTGTGTCCCCATTTTTCTGAACCATTGTAAATAGTGTAAATAAATCTTGTTATTCCTTTCTTCCCAATTCGATCGCCTTTGTGATTTCCCCATTGGCTAAGCGTGGTACGAACAAGATCGCTAGAACCGGGGTCACCATATAAACAGGATCGCGTGTATGCACCGCTCGGCGTCTCAGCACGCATGATTCATGCGGGGCTTATTTCCTCGTTTCAGGGCAGTGCGAGTAATTAGGTAATAGTGATTTTAGTCCTAAGACCCTATTTCGCGCTGTCCGAGAACGACGTCATAGGTCCCGGGTCCCGTCGGCCAGTCAAAGACAAGGGGACTAATCCCCCCTTGGTACGGGGAGAAGGCCGGCGGCGAGATCCGCAACAATATATAAATATAACTATATAAATACATATATATTGTTACGGTTCGCGGTTAAGGATGTTGTTTGCCGAGCGAAGGCACCGCGACCTAACAGTTTCCCCGATTCACCCGATTCACCCAGACGTTGGCCGTATCGCGCCACAGCTATTCAATATGGAAACCTCTAAAGCGACCGAATGTAAAGAGGAAGAAGAAGAAGACGTACAGAGGAATAACAGGTTTTATTAATTATTTACACAAGCCAAAGCAAAGAGAGCAGTTGGTTATATACAGAAAATGGAAGGAGCAGGCACACAGTGAAATCTTTAGCTTACCTATACAAGCTTAATTAATAAACCCCAGGACAACGTTAAAGACAGACGGACGATCACACTTACACGGGGAAATGCAGGCAGGAATGAATGGCTTGGAGATGGGTGGCTTTTAGAGGCAAGGAAGGTTCAGCGGGTACTGGGCACGGTCGGGCCAGAAGGCACGGTCGGGCCAGAAGGCACCGCCGTCAAGAAGCCGAGCTTTGGTCCCAAACTGCGCGGGCGAAGTTCCTTTCTCTGTACTGCTGCCTCGTGCGCTCCTTGCGTTGCTCCGGTCCGCTTTTCCTGCAGCGCGGCACGTTTCACGGCGGCTCGGTCACACCTGCTCGTCTCCAGCGCATCTCCTGGACCCATCTCCGTAAAAGCTCATCTCTTTTGGGAGCGTCCCGCGGCGGGTTATATAGGCCCCGCCCTTCACCCTTTGCGAACCTCCCCCAAACGTTCTCTCTCCGCCCTCTCAAGCCAAACCCCTCGTTCTGGGTTGGATGAGCGGGGCCGACTTACTCCTCCCCTCTATGACGAGGTGGAGACCCGCCTTTCTTCTTCGGCGTTACCTCATGCGTAATGGAGTCAAATGCAGCAAAGTGGACGGCAGATGGAAATGCAGCAAAGTGCCTAAAGATGCAATTGCAGCAAAGTGACGAACCTGGCACTTGGAAGCTGCCATGGGGCGTCGGAGGGCCTACTCTTATTTAATTCGGTGCAATGAAGAGTCAAACTAGTGGGAAACACATCCTTAGCCTACACAGAGAATAAGGGACTAACTATTTAAAAGGATATATCGTGTCCTGTGTGTAGGTTTATGGAATTAACTAAGAGGACGAGCTGCAACCATTCTTTACATTACGAGGGTCAGTTACACACAACAAAACCATACTTTTCACATTCGTTACGCTTTCTCAAAATTGTTACACTTCTCAAATTCGTTACACTTCTCATATCCGTTACAATATATACACACAATACATATATAATTTGCACATGTACCATCAGTGAGAAAATCCGTGTGGAGGGTGGGGGGGGGGGGGGGGCAATGATTCCTGAGACCTTCATTTGCAATTTTAAAATAAAAGGATTCATTTGGAAAAATCAAAACACGCTTCTGTATTTCGAACAGACCAAAACCTAAACACTTCATCTCATATATATATATTGTTACAGACGTGGCTTGGATGTTATTTACCGAGCGGTTTTATGGTATGACCACGTCTGCACAAGTTACCCGATTGTGCCCGAACGTTGACTAGTCGCGCGATGCTGGCTCAATAAGAAAAAGAAGACACCCGGCTGGATTACAATAACACAATACGACACCAATGTTTCAATTCTCAAGACCTCCGGAGGAGATTATATTCGTACGGAAAGGTCAGATTACAGGGGCTAGAGGTATAATCACAGAAAGACAGGCACTTAGACACACTCTTATATTAACCCCGGACAGACGACAGACAAACGGGACAACGGCTGACTCACACGGGGGTTGATGGCAGGAAAGCGGGTATCGATGGCTCCAGGTCCTCCTGGGCTCGGGGCAGGGTACAGTACGGTCCGGTCCGGTCCAAAGATGCGGGGAGGTATCGTCGCGCTGGGGGTGGCGGTGGCTTCTCTCTCCAAGCTGAGGCGCATCTGTCGTCACATCCGGCGCGGGGCCGCGTATATCCGGCGGGGAGTGACACGCCCTCGGCTCGTTAGCTCCGCCCCAGATGGAATCGGCACGTTGCTTCTCATTGGGTGCGTGGGGGGGTTACTGGCTCCGCCCCTGACGAGGAGCTGACAGCCAGCCCCTTCGGGGTAACGCCGTGGAGCGCATGGTCATGGCGGGTAACCGAGCCGGTGTGAGGACGCACACTCCCCGCCCCTCTGTTGTTGTAGTCGTAGTTGTAGTTGTAATTGTTGTTGTAGTTGTTGTTATTGTTGTTGTTTGGGGAAGAAGATGGGAGGAGGTATGGGAAAGGTCCTAAACTCACTACTGATGCCATATAATCACATTCTGGTGCAACGAAGAGTCATAATTAATGGAAACGAGGCCTTAACTGACATAGATTAAGAATAACTAGGAAGATGTCCGAAAGTTGTCTACGTGTGGTGCGGTGGACCTGGGCACGACATTTAATGGGGGAATAAGGGGAAGGTCGGCTCTACTGATTGTTGTTTACATGCAATGGGACTAGGGAATGGGGGATTGGGGAAAGTTGGGGAGTATTGGAGAAAATAGGGGAATATTTACAAGCGGATATGGAGGCCAAATTCCATATTCGCAACATTGCACCCTTCTCTACCCTCGGGGCGTCCCGACCCGATAAATTTTTACCTACTTTAGTGTGGCACGCAATGTAGTTCCCTCTACTATTAACTCTACCCTGAGTGCGACAGTTTTACAGATATTCACAAATGAGTAAATATGTCCCCCTGCGACGTTGCACCCTTCTCCTCACAGAAACACACCCACAGGATAACCGAATCCGGAAAGAATCCTCAAACTAAACATACAGCCGGTAGGGAGCATTATTTACAAGACTACGCTGCTATTTACACTACGATCCAGGACCTGTTTTTGGAGGAACACATGCAGATGTTATGCATAGAGAGAGCGCGCTTGCCAACATCGATACACCAACCCACGAGTGCTCTGTGGCCGACGGCCTTTAATAACGTGCAGAGCACCCTTCCCGAGCATCAACAGCACCACCCCACCACCAATCGGTGCAGTCACCATTGTTCAATGATTAAAAATAAATGCGACAACCCCTAACCCTGCAGGTGTCTCTTGCTCTTCGTGTGGCCTTCAGTGGTGTTAATTAACAGTGGTTCACCTTTATGGCATAGGTGCCACGTTGACCCATAGGTCCATCCCCGGGTGGTGCTTGGCCGCAAACGAACTGCGGTCCATTGTGGGTGGCCACAAACATTGCGGTCCATATGGTGTATCGATCCCGGCAGCAAACAGCGAAAGTGCAGGCCCACAACTGCGCAGCCAGCACCTCTCTCTCCTCTCTCTCTACCCCAAAGCCAGATCCTCGGAGGTGGGAGACAAAAGAAGAAACAAGTGAGTAAGGTGGTAAGGGCGCAAAAGTGCACGCAATGTAAGGTGATGCACACTGGGGGCACATGGGAACCAGGTGAGACAGGTACGTTCCTATCGTACGCCCCCCCCCCCACCAGGTAACCTACATGGCCCCTCCCTTACCCCTTACTGTATCCACACAACACAACACTACCCATAAACATCTACTTTACAAATCAACAAACATCCCTACTGTCTTCCTCGTTCCTCCCATAAACCAAATTCGTCTTCTCTCCCTCCTAACCAATCAAATTTGCCATTTTCAACTCTCATCAAAATTTGCCATCTCCAACTGCACATCAAAATTTGCCATTACCAATTCATCATCAGTCCCTCCTAGGGAGGGAGAGATGGAATCACCCCAATGTCTCATCCACGTCGTGATGCGTCTCACAAATCCACACAGCGATTCATCTCCTGCAACAAAACAAAGAAAACACAGGTGTGGAGTCATCATCATCACCACAGGTAAGTGGCTGCGTATGGTGCGACAGGTCCATTAATCCTAACTATTTCCTAAATGACTTTAACAACTTTACACTACCCGGGGTCTTTCTCCGGCCAAACCATTGGCCCTCTTACACTATGGGTTCTAAAAACCAATTCCCATTGGCCAAACTGTGGTGCTTTCCAATTTGGGGTCTCACTCCCCCGATTCATCTCTCGGTGCCCTCGCACAATTTCTGGGCTGTGGCGTGTACCTCTCCCAGCGGGCCTACCCACCTGCACACCTCCACCACTGCGGTTGCCTCCGAGCTTACCTGCTCCTTACCCTAACCTAACTACCTGGGGAAGGCCCTCTGGCACTCTCCCCACTCGGTGCCCTCTCTGGCACTGGGCTACCCGGGTCCATCCTCCGGATCCTCGGGCCCCATCCACAACTCTACCGGCTCCCAGAGCCCACCTGCGGCCTCACCTGGCCGACATCCTCACAGTGGTGGAGTGCCCAACCAACTACACACACTAACAGGCTACACGCCCAGCCATTTCCACAACACTAATGCACCCATCCACAACACCATTCTGCAACCGCACCACAAATGCCAATATCCAACCACAATTTACCTGTACCCTCTACCTAACACTTACACTACCCGCCCCGGGTATCCGTGATGGGGGTCCACTCTTCCCTCATTCACACCTTCGCACCATGCACACCACTCCGTACCACTCACTCCAACTCTCTCCACACACCTGTACTTGCACACCTGTGCTCTCATTCTTGGTGCCGCCTGCACCCTTCTCTCCCCAAGCGCATTCGCGCTGATCCACACACTCACTACTCACACACTGCTCCACACACCTGTCCAGTTGCACACCTGTGCAATCACACCTGTTCAATTCTCACAAACACGGCATCATCTCAGCTAACTACTCCCTTCTGAAACTTGCGCTTCCCAGTCGTCCCTTTAAACTATTACGCTCCCACGTCATTATAATCCACACTAATCTACCTGCGTCCCCACTACAGGTATCAGTCACTAACTAACCTTAACGTCACCTACTGTCATCTTCTAGGGCCCTATCAATATAACCTAACCCACCCGGGCTAGTTTTCACTGCCATACACCCCATAATCTAGTGCTCCTTTGCCCCCACCTGTGAGGGATGGTGGATTTGCCATCCCACCACATCGGGGGTCTCTCACTACCAATTTTGCACATCAAATTTCAACAAATTAAAAATTTGCCAATCACTGCCCATCATCTGCCAATCACTACTGCCAATCCCTTGCCAATCATCAAATTTTGTTTTTCTCTAATTTTGGGTCCAAAACACTAACCTCATCACCCAGTCTACTCACTAATACCTCTCGGTGCGCCAATTCCCGTTCAAAGCCAGGCTTCGTAAAGCCAAGCCATGAATGCTGGTTGTTCTGTGCCAGCGGTTGGATACGTCCGGCACTCGGTGCAGGGAAAGAGGTTTACCCGGCCCGAGATCCCACGCATCACCTCGGCGTGGAGTCATCCAATGTCCCGATCTCGACCTGCCGGCACGTCTCAACAAAACGTGGTCGCCATAACGACCCTTCCTATCGGGCTGCCCGCTCCGCCTAGTGGAGCCCGGACGCGGCCGTTCAAAGCGAGGCCCAGCACGCACCGAGGGCCCGATTCGGCTATAAGTCGTTCTAAACTCTATCCCGTCTAACGTCGATGCTTCACCTGCATGCTTACATCCCGCAGCCCGTTCCTTGCTCACACATCCAGCCGTGCCCATGCTCCTCGTACCTTTCCTTACACACCCAGGTACACCCCTTCCACTCACAGCCTTGGTCACACACCTGACCACCAAACACTTTGGCACACATTCGTTGCTCGCACACCTCACCAATACACCGCTTCGCACCCCCTCCTCGGTCACCTCTGTGACAATCACAGGTGTGCTCTCATTCGCACACCCAACCACGTGCCTCACCACCAACTCCAGCGTGCATTCCCACTCACGCTCTACCATTCCAGGTGTGCATCCTTCCATTCCAGGTGTACATCCTCGCTCACCTGTCACAACTAACTCACGCTCCATGTCACTCTCACTACTTTCACCTCCATTCCTGACAACGCACTCGCCCTTACTCCCGACAGCGCACTCTTTCCTCATGCACCTGTCCGTTACACACCTTTCTCGCGCACACTCTCCCGTTACACCCTCTGTAACACTCACCACAGGTGTGCATTCTTCCTTACTTTTGACAGCGCACTCTTTCCTCATGCACCTGTCCGTTACACACCTCTCTCGCGCACACCCTTGCGCACACTCTCCCGTCACACCCTCTGTAACACTTACCACACCGCGCTTCCATGTGCTCCCTCGCACACTCGCTACGACCGACTCACTCTCGCCAGCACCCTCACTCCTTGGCGTGCACTTTTTCCTCACACACCCCAGAGTCGGACTTTCTCGCACACCTCCTCTTTCGCACACCAGACCTGTCACACACTTCACCAACGGCCTCTCACGAACACCCGGGTCCATCTCGACCCCCAAGCTTCTGAAATCACCTGGCGCATCATACGCACGACCATATTGGTCACCACTTACACCGGGTCCTCTTCCTCTTCGCTTCTCCTCCATCACCTGCGAATCCCTCATCCGGTTAATGAGCACATCATCACGATCCGAACACAGACTTTGGACCAATTCTTTTATCTCCTCTTTTATCTCTTTCTTACCCTCTCTCCGTCGCTTCTTAATTTCGCTCACCCCTTCTTCCACTTCTTCTAATTTCTGCTTCACCTCTTTTATGTCCCGGTACGTCTCCTCAAGCTCATCCTCTAAGGCTACCTTGACCGTTTCCATGTGCGTCCTCACCTGCCGGTCCGTCGTCTCCATTACCTCTATCACCTCGTCCAACCTCGTTGTCAGTCCCTCACGTACTATCTGACATTCCCTCTTTGTCGCTATTAAGTCGTTTTTTATGTCGTTTTGTGTCGCTTTTAAACCTCCTAATACTGCAGTGTTCCTTTGAACCTGCTCCGTTAGTCCTTTTTGTCCCTCCGTCAGCTGTTCCACCTCCTGCGTCAGGTCCTCTATGCCCCCTTGTAACTTTACAGTCCCCTTTCTCACCTCCTTCTCCATGTGCTCCTTACAGTGCCTCACCTCCTCGCGCACTCCTCCGACCTCCTCACTCACTCCTCTTCTGATCTCTTCTCCCATCACTTGCATCTCCTGCCCAGATGCCACCCTCATCTGCTCCATTTCCTCCCTGTGAGCATCCAGTTTGGCTTCTACCCCCATTCTGACCCCCTCTATCTGCTGCCCCATTTGGTTAACTTCCCTTTCCGCTTGGTCCCTCATGTCCCTCAATTTGCCTTCCATACTGTTTTCTAACCCCTCTAACCCTTTTTGCATCCCTTCCATTTGATTCTCTTGAGCGGCCATTCTATTTTCTACCCCCATTAACCCATTTTTCACTTCTTTTATCCCGTTGTCTAACCCCTCAAAATTATTGTCTAACTTCCCAATTTTCTTGTCTAACTCCTCAAAATTATTGTCTAACTTCTCACCGGTACCCCTCGCTTCGTCCCTCATTACCCCCATTTGGTTTCCCATTACCCCCATTTGGTTTTCCAATCGCTCACTATTCTTTTCCATAAGGGCCGTCATTTGTATAAAAAAAAGTTCCAATCTTCCCAGCGGCGCTACTTCGGTCGCGGGCACGGTGACCAGCGAGGCGCCTTTTTGCGCGCCTGAAGCATCGTGCGCGAGAGCGCCATTTTGTGCACCTGCTACCCCAGCTGTTTCGCTCTCCTCATGTCCCTCAATTTGGTCCTGGACCGACCCTGCCTCACTCTCCCCTACCGGACCCCAGCCGTCTTGACCCGCCATAGCGCGACTTTCAAAATTCGGTTTTTTATTTTATTTTCGTAAAACAAATTCAAATTTCGCCGTTATAATTTCGCGCGGGAAACGCGCTCCGAATCGATTCTACTTGTTACCAATTTGGGCCTAATAAATTTAGTCCCGGGTTCGAATTCCACTCCTCGACACCAATTGTTACAGACGTGGCTTGGATGTTATTTACCGAGCGGTTTTATGGTATGACCACGTCTGCACAAGTTACCCGATTGTGCCCGAACGTTGACTAGTCGCGCGATGCTGGCTCAATAAGAAAAAGAAGACACCCGGCTGGATTACAATAACACAATACGACACCAATGTTTCAATTCTCAAGACCTCCGGAGGAGATTATATTCGTACGGAAAGGTCAGATTACAGGGGCTAGAGGTATAATCACAGAAAGACAGGCACTTAGACACACTCTTATATTAACCCCGGACAGACGACAGACAAACGGGACAACGGCTGACTCACACGGGGGTTGATGGCAGGAAAGCGGGTATCGATGGCTCCAGGTCCTCCTGGGCTCGGGGCAGGGTACAGTACGGTCCGGTCCGGTCCAAAGATGCGGGGAGGTATCGTCGCGCTGGGGGTGGCGGTGGCTTCTCTCTCCAAGCTGAGGCGCATCTGTCGTCACATCCGGCGCGGGGCCGCGTATATCCGGCGGGGAGTGACACGCCCTCGGCTCGTTAGCTCCGCCCCAGATGGAATCGGCACGTTGCTTCTCATTGGGTGCGTGGGGGGGGTTACTGGCTCCGCCCCTGACGAGGAGCTGACAGCCAGCCCCTTCGGGGTAACGCCGTGGAGCGCATGGTCATGGCGGGTAACCGAGCCGGTGTGAGGACGCACACTCCCCGCCCCTCTGTTGTTGTAGTCGTAGTTGTAGTTGTAATTGTTGTTGTAGTTGTTGTTATTGTTGTTGTTTGGGGAAGAAGATGGGAGGAGGTATGGGAAAGGTCCTAAACTCACTACTGATGCCATATAATCACATTCTGGTGCAACGAAGAGTCATAATTAATGGAAACGAGGCCTTAACTGACATAGATTAAGAATAACTAGGAAGATGTCCGAAAGTTGTCTACGTGTGGTGCGGTGGACCTGGGCACGACATTTAATGGGGGAATAAGGGGAAGGTCGGCTCTACTGATTGTTGTTTACATGCAATGGGACTAGGGAATGGGGGATTGGGGAAAGTTGGGGAGTATTGGAGAAAATAGGGGAATATTTACAAGCGGATATGGAGGCCAAATTCCATATTCGCAACAATATATATAAAATAAAAAGAGCTCGGTTTCAGTGTACCTGCGTCCAGCTGTCGACAGGCCTTATATTGTAATAATTAATAATAATAATAACAATAATGATAATAACAAGGCTTCATCTTGTCTGCCCATTCTTATCCCCAGTGCATGGTGGATGGACATGCTGGTCCACTTGGACATCCTGCTCAGCTTCATGTGCAGGTGGCCATCACCAACGGAGGCGATCCTGCACCCAACCTTTACCATCTCATGGTGGAGATACTTGCCTTGGGCTCCACACTGAAGAGGCACTGTGTAACACGCAACCATGCTCTGGTACTTTAATACGTGTATACATCAGAATCCGTAACCGAGTTCCGTACGCACACTAAAGCTAGTGCTTTTGATTTGCCACTAAATGGATGACAGCCAGAACATGCATATCGTTTTTCAAAGGGTAATACGAACACTGAGGGGGTCATTGAGCCTTTCTGAACAGTTTGAGAATTTATTTGTTTCCGTTTCCCACAACCTTTTGACTTGAGAAATGGATCTTCGCACACCATGGGCAACAAAAGTCAGATACGTTTTTCAAGCAAACGTTGCACAGAAAAAAAACAAAAACAAATACATGTATATATATATTACTGCACCAATCCCTCCGAGTAATCAGGACTTTGGGGATATTATGATCGTACACACTTGCCTCTAACCTGTCTGGTCGGGATTTGATTCTCGACCTGAATATAAACCGTCAGATCAGTTCTTCACAGGCAGGGTCTTGCATCACAAAGTGCGCCATCCCACGGATGGACGTTCGTCTGCGAGCATCAGTTGGTGGACGTTGTAGATCCCACGGTGTCTTTCGCAAAGGGTAGGCGGGTTGTCGCCGGCACCCTGAACAAATTACAAATTCCTGCCCCGACATTCTCACCAACCCAGACTTGGCAAACATGGCAATTATGCCAAAAGTCTCTGAACACGAAGTGAGTGAACGGAATCAACTGGTTCGATGACATCGACATAGATGAATGGTACTCGTCGCATGAGGATGCCGAGGCAGTTCGATTGGGCCAAGGAGCACAATCCTAGACGGGTCACCACTGCAACACAATATACTCGACGGGCTCACTCCAAGCAAGCTGGTACTGATTAGCTGGTACTGACCCTGGAAGGATGACAAGCTGAGTCAACCCCCTGGTGTGATTTTGGCATGGCTGGTTCCTTGTACTCAGGACCTTTAAATCCCAAGCCAGCTGCCTCAACCATTAATTCACCACCATGACGGGCATTTTATTTATCTTTATTCACCAAAGTTTGTCTCAAGTGTACAGGCCAGCATGGGCAATCGAGTTTTAAAGCTTTTCACTATTTCCCTTTGTGTTTGTTTCTTCCCTAGATGGTTGGTCAGCATGGAGTGACTGGGCACCATGTGATGGAAATGGGATGAGAAGCCAGAGCCGCCGCTGTTTAGCACCGTTTCCCCCGTCCTTGCGGTGTCGGGGAAACTCTACACAGAGCCAGCCTTGCCCGTCACACCTAAATGCTGTCGGTAGGTCACTATTAAAGGTTGAGACGCAATGGCTGCCAAGATCCATAAATAACCGCTCCAGTGAACAAGTAAAAGGCTTATGCTATTAAAGGAGTGTGAGAGCAAGCTGCCATGTTTGGAAGTCTTTTAACAACATCGGAAGCTTTCCTTGTATCTGAGGGTCCTCCCGCTAAATTGCTCATCGTCCTTGTATCGGTGTACAAGTAACATGTGCCACGCGGTCCAGGATTGTTGTGCCAATTCCCATGTGGTGCATTTGCAGAAATTCGAATGGCCTACGCTGCTATAAAAGATAAAAGATGTGCTGGTAAGTGATCTTCAACAATACAAATCTGCACCCCTCACTGTGGGTCGACTCTCGCATGGTCTCACCGTTCCATACTTTGCCTTTCCACCCCACTGCAGACTACACGTTGGTGCACATGATTCTGACGGGCCTCGGCTGTGGGGTTGCCGGGTGCCTGGTGACGCTTCTGCTCCTTTTTGCTTTGAGCCATTGTGGTAGAAAAACGAAGTGTCAAACCAACAACCCTTCCAACACCTCACTTCCTCCTGCACCACTCAACACGAGCATGAGCCCTCATATGGGCAACAAACTTGAGAAATTCGACTCCTTGGAAGCCATTAAGGTAGTGCGGCGCGATTGAAACGTCCTTCCCTGTTGCCAACCATTTCTCGAAAGAGGAACGAATGATGTTCATCTTATGCTCTTGGATACCAATATGGCTAATTAGTTGTTCTGCAATCCCCATCCCTGTTCCAGGTTCTTAACAAGAACTGCCTCATGAATGATGAGAAGAGCAAGTACACAAATTCACAGGCGCAGCACACCAGGACTTTTGCCAACACCATCTACTCGGGCATTAACACGTACGAGCCATACTGATCAAGTTGCCCGATATCCGGCCAAAACTGGTCTGCACTTGAGCCAGCTTGGGACTTTATGCTCGCTGCTCCTTTGGCTCCAATCGCAAGTGGGGTGACATCCCATCCATGACAGGTGAAGGAGAACGGTAATGGGAGCGAATATACACCTTGTCGTATTCATCCTTGTGATGGCAACACTCTGGACACTGACTTCCTGGAACACTTGCTCAAAGTGCACTCGTCTCAACAAAATATACTGCCAAATTATTGTCAACGCGGAGAGAAATATCCTCCACCACGTCAGAAACATTTGAACTTGACCCAAGAAGCCAGGCTGCCATGACATGACACCAGAAGGAATCTGAAGGATTCTTCATGCACTGGAATAAGCAAGATTAGCACAGCAAATTCAGCTCCTCCAATATTTGCCAAGGTCTGCCATCAAATTCTTCATCCCCTAGAAAATGAACAGTAAAAGGTTGAGTTAAATGTCATTAACAAGGTAAGGCCTGTCACAGCAAGATACTTTTGTAGCTCCCCTATCCACATCGTTGAACCGATCCCATATTGACATCATTGAACCGATCCCATATTCACATAATTGCACCGATCCCATATTCACATCATTGAACCGATCCCATATTCACATCATTGAACCGATCCCATATTCACAACATTGAACCGATCCCCTATTCAGAAAGCAGAAAAGGTCCAGCAAAGAGCATGGAATGTTACAAGGTCAAAGGGTTAAACGTAACGAGAACTTTGCCACAAGTCTACTGTACGAAGTCGTTGCGTATAGGAAGTGCTATTTGTAGAGTCAAGATGCTGCCCAAAGCTCGATTTTGATACAGGACTCGGATTGAACGTGCTCGTCGAATCGCTCAGCTTCGTCGTCTACCAGACGTTCACGAAGCGACCGTCCAATGGCACCTGCAACAGGACATTCGTCTCGTTTTCGTCACAGTGGGCCCAAAGCCTTCGCTTACAGGCCAGTACACATTAGCTTGATGCAAATATCGTCCGTTGGGACGAGTCGTGTCCGATACAACTCTGTTCGACAACAGATCGACAAGCTCATGCCAACCATCAAAGTGAAATGAGCAGAGATTTATTTTAAAGATAGCAAAAGCACAATTTGAAATAGTAAACTTCCTGTGGATATTTTAAGTGCGCGATTGGCCAACACATGACGGCAGCACCGTTGGAGCACATAGGCCGAACGCTGTTACCCAGCCACTAACTTGTAGTTAGAAAGAGAAGGGGGAAAAAAAACCAGCTCTTATCACTGCCAACTCTTGTGTGTGCTTAGGGAAGTAGCCATCTATTTTTGTACTTTTGTTTCTGTACAGTGTAAAGGCAATTTAAGGTTGACAATAATGGAGGATGAACTCAAAATAAACATGGATCCGATTATACTTGCTCTCCGATTGTCAGGATTTGTGTATCATATTTACTAAGGCTCCGGCCTGCTACAAATCACAGCCCATTAGAATTGGGCAAGTAATGGCCAAGATCAGGCCTTCATGGGTTGTGTTCAACTTTTGCTCAATACAAGACAAAACCTAACGGAGATCCCTTCATGTCCTGAATTTTCAGGCAGCGGAGCTTCGCCCACCTCTATCCGCTGGTCGAAAGCACACGCATGTCATGGTGAAAGAGTGTGTGGCATGGGAGTGAGGGAGTAAAAAAAATTACCAAACGGCACACATGTCATACACACATAGGATAAAAGATGGACAGCACACACCCACCTTAAGAGCATCACAAACACCAAAGACAATGGAGACATTTTATTAGTGGAACCTGCATACACAAGACAGCAGAGATGACCCCTTTTTGTTCAACATGCCGGCTGTCTAAGCAGTAATTTATATTGTGCAAAGTAGTTCCATGTTGGGTTCAAAAGTAGATTCACCATCAACTTTTAACCTGATATTCAGATAACCAATTGTATTAACCACCTTCAAAAACCCATCGTGCAAATACGAAGTGACGTGAATGTCAGGGAGCAGCACTTCCTTCACAGGGATAATCCCATGTACTTGGGTACCCTCAATGCTAGGTCAAACCGCTGTGGAACCAAAACGAAGTCCACGATGCAAACGGCACCACCAAAAGCAGTTGGAAAGTCGCCAATTCTCCAAAACATTTGTGGTAAGAATTTCAATACTTTGCAGGTACAGCTTAACTGGTGAGCCAAGTGACACCCCATCCATGAAGCTGACACCACCACCACCCGCAAAAATCGCTGAAAGAACAAAATGAAAGTGAAAAAAATGAAAGAACAAAAGGCACCGCAAAACTGCAAAAGAGTGCACAAAAGGTCCATATATGCATGGAGGCAAACGATCAGGGGCATTGCATCAATCCGACCCGACAAGTCAGTGCCATGTAACTGCACAAAGGGAGAAATGAAAAAAATTATATAAATAGCAACTTTAACTTTTAAAAAATTAAAATCAAATGACTGCACAAAATAACTTCCTACTCTACTTGGAGCAGAAAGAAGCAAAGCAACTCGGAATGCCAAGAGTTTGCATTGCACTAATCCGTAGGGACACTTTCCATGTATGCAAACCTTCCAAGATGACGCTAAAGAGAGGAATTAGGGAAACTGGTGGAAACAGATGGTGACGAAACATCTTCATGTGTTCTCGAGGGCAAGGATCGGTGATCGTGTAAACTATCGTACGGAAAAGTGAAACACCGTGACATGGCTGTGTGACAGCCTGCGGATGACAACTCAAGCTAACTTGGACAAACCTGGGGCGATGTACGATAACATCCATCTTGGTGTGCAAATCAGTACGCTTATAATAAAATAATGATTCAACAAAACAGCATTTAAGGACAATGTACAACTCCAGCATTTTCACCTCTGTTCTGTGATGCACAATATCTGATATATATATATATATATATATATATTTATGTATATATATATATATATATATATATATATATATATATATATTTATTTATGTATATATATATTTGTATATATATATATATTTATATATATATTTATATTTATATATATATATATTTATATG
Source organism: Myxine glutinosa (assembly GCF_964187855.1). Classification (NCBI taxonomy): domain Eukaryota; kingdom Metazoa; phylum Chordata; class Myxini; order Myxiniformes; family Myxinidae; genus Myxine; species Myxine glutinosa. Next base: position 15,574 of record NW_027618246.1, read on the forward strand.
TATATATATATATATATATATATATATTTATATGTATATATATATATTTATATGTATATATATATATTTATATGTATATATATATATTTATATGTATATATATATATTTATATATATATATATATATTTATATGTATATATATATATTTATATATATTTATATGTATATATATATATATATATATATATATATATATATATATATATATATATATATATATATATATATATATATATATATATATATATATATATATACATATAAATATATATATATACATATAAATATATATATATACATATAAATATATATATATATATATATATATATATATATATATATATATAAATATATATATATATATATATAAATATATATAAATATAAATATATATATAAATATATATATATATACAAATATATATATACATAAATAAATAAATATATATATATATATATATATATATATATATATATATATACATAAATATATATATATATATATATATATATATATATATATATATATATATATATAATTGTATATATATACATATACACAGTGCATTCAGAAAGTATTCAGACCCCTTCACTTTTTTCACATTTTGTTATGTTGCAGCCTTATGCTGAAATCGTTTAAATTCATTTTTTCCCTCATCAATCTACACTCAATACCCCATAATGACAAGGAGAAAACAGGATTTTAGAAAGTTTTGCAAATTTATTAAAAAGGAAAAACTGAAATATCACATCGACATAAGTATTCATACCCTTTGCTCTGACACTTAAATTTAGCTCGGGTGCCTCCCATTTCTCTTGATCACCTTTGAGATGTTTCTACACCTTGATTGGAGTCCATCTGTGGTAAAGTCAATTGATTGGACATGATTTGGAAAGGCACACACCTGTCTATCTATATAAGGTCTCACAGCTGACAATGCATATCAGAGCAAAAACCAAGCCATGAGGTCGAAGGAACTGCCTGCAGAGCTCAGAGACAGGATTGTGTCGAGGCACAGATCTGGGGAAGCCTACAAAAAAAATTCTGCTGCATTGAAGGTTCCCATAATTCTTAAATGGAGGAAGCTTGAAACAACCATGACTCTTCCTAGAGATGGCCGCCCGGCCAAACTGAGCAATCGGGGGAGAAGGGCCTCGGCAAGTGTTATGGGGTCCTCCCCTATCCCCTGGTCTCAGTAAACCTCCGAACCCCGAGAGGGTCCCCGGCAGAAAGATATGTTATCCTTGGTTGAAATTAATCAATAATGAAACCCTCAATGAAACCATCAAATAAAACAATCAAATCAATTAATGAAACCACACCAAGGGTTATGAACAAACAATAATATATTATAAATCACACCGGAATCACGACACAAATAATAATAATAGCAATTCACCCTACAATCCCTATCTGAAGATGGTACCACCTTATCTAGTCCTTTACCCAAACTCACGGCACTCCCCCAATGTCTCTGTATCCCTCCAAGGCGAAGTCGATTCGCTCCAACCATCGTTGGATCAATGTCCGATCAAAATCAATTGAGGCGTGGACGATCGAAGCAACCCAGAGGTCACGTGGTCCAACACCCCGCAAAATAGCGGTGGAATGGAAACCCTCCCAAAGACGCACTCCGACGTACATGTTTGCGGTTCAGTCAGCGAGTCTCCTTGTAATCCTCCAAAAGCCACTTTCTGGCACAGCCGTCCCCGGCAACCCACCGGGGAATAATGCCGGGCCGACGCGACAAAAACCTTTTCACTGAAGGTAGCGCACGTGGCGAAATGGCGGACGGCTTTCACTCGAGCCGGGGCTTTGAGGCAAGGATACTCCGGAACCTCAATGCAGATACCCGACTACCCAGGCTCCACAGCACTCCGGCAATATCACCTATCGCACGAACTTCCTTTCAAGGACGCAAAGTTCACTCGCACTGTACGCTCGACCGTTCGGTCCGGAACTTCCACAAAAACGTCTTTTCACCATCTCCTCACGCCTCTTCTTCCTCGCTCCCTTTTTCTTCCGGGTCACAATCCGATTTCCGGCCACATTTTACCAGGAGCGCTTTTAAACCTTTTAACCACAATAACCCTTTCCCTTAAGCCACAATAAGCATAATATCTAAAACCAACAATGATAACAATAACAACCATAATTAGGGCCGAATCCGTAACACAAGAGAGGTGACCAAGAAGCCGTTGGTCACTCTGGCTGAGCTCCAGAGATCCTGTGTGGAGATGGGAGAAGCTTCCAGAAGGACAACCATCACTGCAACACTCCACCAATCTGGGCTTTATGGCAGAGTGGCCAGACGGAAGCCAAACAGTTCAATCTTGGTTTCATCAGACCTCATAATCTTGTTTCTCACGGTCTGAGAGTCCTTTAGGTGCTTTTTTGCAAACTCCAAGCGGGCTTTCATGTGTCTTTCACTGAAGAGAGGCTTGATGAGATGTGATGAGAGTCAATGTGATATTTCAGTTTTTTCTTTTTAATAAGTTTGCCAAACTTTCTAAAATCCTGTTTTGTCTGTCATTATGGGGTATTGAGTGTAGATTGATGAGGGAAAAAATGAATTTAAACGATTTCAGCATAAGGCTGCAACATAACAAAATGTGAAAAAAGTGAAGGGGTCTGAATACTTTCTGAATGCACTATATATATATATATATATATGAATATATATATATATATATATGAATATATATATATATATATATATGAATATATATATATATATATGAATATATATATATATATATATGAATATATATATATATATATGAATATATATATATATATATATGAATATATATATATATATATATGAATATATATATATATATATGAATATATATATATATATGAATATATATATATATATGAATATATATATATATATATGAATATATATATATATATATATATATATATATATGAATATATATATATATATATATATATATATATATATATATATATATGAATATTATATATATATATATATGAATATATATATATATATATATATATATATATGAATATATATATATCTATATATATATGAATATATATATATATATATATATGAATATATATATATATATATATATGAATATATATATATATATATATATATATGAATATATATATATATATATATGAATATATATATATATATATATGAATATATATATATATATGAATATATATGAATATATATATATATATATATGAATATATATAATATATATATGAATATATATATATATATATATGAATATATATATATATATATATATATATATATATATATATATATATATATATATATATATATATATATATATATTATATATATATATATATATATATATATATATATATATATATATATATATATATATATATATATATATATTATATATATATATATATATATATATATATATATATATATATTCATATATATATATATATATTCATATATATATATATATATTCATATATATATATATATTCATATATATATATATATATATTCATATATATATATTTTCATATATATATATATATATATTCATATATATATATATATATATATATATATATATATATATATATATATATACACAAATTAAAATGTCATTTACAATTCCCAGACTTTATGACAAATATGAGCCACTGCTAAATCGGTCGACAGATCGAGAGATGGATGTGTTAAAAATCGCAACAGCTTAAATAAAGCACAAATCGAGAAATAGCACGTGCAAAAGATTTGAACGAATTGTAAAGGTTGTTACAAAAGTTTTGTAACAAATGAAAACAATCCCCCACTGTTCAATATGGCTCCGCATCATTCGCCACGCAGCTTCCACCCCTCTCGCACTAACGCACGTTTCTGGTCGCGCAGGGATCGTTCCGCAAACTTCGACAACAACAAAGTTATTCATCATTGCAATCAAATAAAAATAGTAATTTGAAAAAAGAAATGAACGGTGTCCGGGTAATGATGGCCAGACTCTGCCATTCAACGGCCCGGCTCTTAATCGCACCGATATTCACGACAGGAAGACCGATGTCACACGGACAGAATGACGTCCATGTGTAGGCGGCCGTAGCTTTCAGGTAGGAGGAGGATACCGAGCGTTCCCAATGCACATCCACCAACAAGGGACCAACTCAACCAGTTCAAGTCTGGAATAAATAAATAAAAAGAAGACCCAGACTGAGAAGTGTATAAACTCACAAAACAAAACTCTACTTTGGTGATAAAAAAAACACATTGGGGCTTCACAACATCACTGAATACCACCAATTATGTGCAACAATGTCGTGTCACTTACTGGGAGAACTGGCCGCCATAACATTGATGGGAAGCGTGATGCAAGCAATGCTCACAAAGGCTGCCAGGCCACAGCTGAGGCCCTCAGGTACTGGAAAAGTAACCTCCACAAGGAGCTCGAGCAGAAGAGGGACAGCACCCACCAAAAACGCTCCAAACAGGATGCATGTGACAAACAGGTTGGCTGCACAACATTGGTTAAAAATAAGAAGGTAATAACAATGATTAACAAATAACTTGTTTTCCTATCATTATGCATTTATATAGATAGACAGATAAATATTGTTGCGATCCCTTTCCCATTGGTTGTTATCTCCATTTGCAGGCTTCAGAAGGTGGAACGGAGCCTTCCCAGGTCTCAAAGTATCCACCTTCGTGTGTGTGTGTATACATATATATATACATATATATTGTTAAGGCTCGGGGTTCAGGTTTACGACGAGGGGGTTAGCCTCCGTTCCCTCCTGAACTTACAGGACCTGCGGCTGCCGTGCACAAATAACTTCGTACCTTGGCAGGTTGCGAACCAGCAACTACGAACGCCAATTGGTCCGTCGCGCGACAGCAGCTTACCTGTACCAAGGTGACGGTCTCAATCGGGGAACGTACTGTTGCGGTTTTGGAATAAAGGTTAATTCCCCCTCGTAGGTAGACGCACCACAACATGGAGCCTCGTGATAGTTCAGTTATTTCTTTGTAAATGTAAGCGTAGTCCTTTCCTGTGTTTAGTTTTGCGTTGAGTAGGCCAGTGAGCTTAGGTGTTCTTTTGTCGCTTTGCTTTGGTGCTTTTGGTTTGGTTTTGGCGCTGAAATGCCACGCGGCAGGCCTGAACAAGTCTACCGAGGCCGAAGGGAGGCGCGGCAGGAGGAATGGTCGGTAAGCACGAGCCGCCAATCAGGGCTCGAGGGGAGTGGCTAACCACGACGACCAGAGGCGGGGTTTTGGAACATTTGAGTCGGGCCGGGGCGGAGCCATAAAACCCTGCTCCGAGTCCCCCCACCTCAGTTGAGAGATGAGATGAGTTACCGGTGAGTTGAGTGCCCGGTGAGAACAGTTAAGAAAGAGAAGAGTTCCCGTTCCCTGTGAGACGAGTTACAGTTCCCCGTGAGAGTGAGTTGGGTTGAGCTTGAGAATGCGAGTAGAGCTGCAGAACGAGTGAATTGAATTGCCTATTGTACACGAACTTTCCCCGTGCCCTGTGCTCTGCGCTGTATTAATCGTGCGCGCGAGAGGACGACCCGCGCCGGGCCACAGACGCGCGATTTCCACCTGCCTGCCTTCGCCTGTGTACGCGAACATCGGAGAGCCACGCCGGGCGAGCTGCCCTGGAGCGACTGATGGCGAAGCGCGCTTGGCACGCGAACATTCTTCTCTTCTTCTCCCCGTGTGCGTGAGTGGGCCCGTGTCTGGGAAATAAGTAAGATTGATTAAGCTCTGCTCTGTGTCCCCTTTCCTCCTTCATTCTGAATCATTGTACATTGTAAATAAATTGTGTTCTTCCTCTGATTTGACCGTCCTGTCCCTTCCATCCATTGGCTTCGCATGGTACGAATAAAACCGCTCGAATCGGGTTCCAATAAAAGTAACAGCACGAGTCATGTGATACGCATACCGCTCGGGCGTACTCGATTAAGCGTGGCTTGTGCGAGGCGCGATCCCCGCTTTCGTGGCAGCGTGGGTTAAAGGTACGTGCGAATTTGTCCCGATGCCCTTTTTCACGTTTGCCTGGAAGTGGCGATTCGGCCTCGTGGACCCGAAGACCCAGGGGGAGAAAAGGGGTTTAATCCCCCCTTTGTAACGGGCACGGGCTTCAGGAGATCCGCAACAGTACCATATGTACCCTCCGGCGTACCAAATTTAGATGGCCGAGCAAAACCGTTGGTAACCGCCGGGGTAATGCTGATTCTGTTATGGCCGATTGTTAACCTGGATGTGAACAATGGCGGATCAATGGAGGAAAAGACTTTCACGGACAGAGAGAAAGGAAACGTTTAACGATTTCATTTATTTACAAATATTAACAGTGTAATTATTCAATAGGAAAGAAAAAGGGACCAAAGCAGAAACTTAGCTTATTCTACGCCTTATTACGATTACAACAAATAAATACTACATGGGCCCAACACACATTCACGGGGGAAGGGAAGGGGAAAACGAACGTCGGAAACATGTTAGCACAAAGGCATGTTAGTACAAAACATGTTGCAAATGCTTCTGGCGACGACCTTGGCCTTGGTGTCGCCACCAAGCAGCACGAGCAGGTAATGGTGATCTCAGCACGAACACGAGTAGGTAAAGGTGATTCCCAGCAAGAACACGAGCAGGTAGTCCCAGCACGAACACGAGCAGGCAAGGTCGATCATCAACACGGACTTGGGCAGGTGAGAAGTGTCGGGAACCATGGAGAGCGAGTGCCAGGGAACCGTGCAGAGCGAGTGCCAGGGAACCGTGCAGAGCGAGTGCCAGGGAACCGTGCAGAGCGAGTGCCAGGGAACCGTGCAGAGCGAGTGCCAGGGAACCGTGCAGAGCGAGTGCCAGGGAACCGTGCAGAGCGAGTGCCAGGGAACCGTGCAGAGCGAGTGCCAGGGAACCGTGCAGAGCGAGTGCCAGGGAACCGTGCAGAGCGAGTGCCAGGGAACCGTGCAGAGCGAGTGCCAGGGAACCGTGCAGAGCGAGTGCCAGGGAACCGTGCAGAGATTGCCATGGACATGTGGAGAGTGACTACATCATTATCTTGTGCAGGGTAAAGTGTATGTTGTGGCCTTGTGCAGCAAGTAAGTGTCGTGCACACGTGCAAGAATGAAACCGCCCAAGCATGTCAATCACGTGCAGAAGCAAGGCGAACAATGTCCAGGTCAACAACGTCCAAGAACCAAGAGCGTCAGAATAATGCAGAGGCCTGTGAGAGAGTCCGGTCAGGAGTGGATGCACACATGCTGAGGTGGCAGAGAGAGACCAGCCAAAAGCCGATGTACACCTGCTCAGTGAAAACAGCAGAGACACCCAGGCCATGAGAGAGTAATGCAGGCACGTGCTAGGTCCACAATGTCCAATAAACCAAGAGGGTTCAAATAAGCAGTCACGTGCTCAGTGGCTAGATCAACAATGTCTCAGGCCTCAGGCAACAATGTCTTAGGCAAGCGTCTTTGGGCTTCCTGAAAAGCGCTATATAAAATAAATACATTATAAGAGAGTCAAAAACGTGTTGAGTGTAACCAGCAGAGAGAGACAGGCCCAGTCTCATAAACGTGTTCAAAATCTCTTTGTTCACCCTCGTCGAGGTTGGGGGTGGGGGGGGGGGATCTTGGAGGTGTCCTGGCTCCCGATTGGTGGAGCCCGTTACTGCACCCCACAAGCTCCCCCGAAGTGACTCAGGCCCTGATTGGTGGGTTTAAAAAGTTCCGCTGCCCCCACAAACTCTCTCGAAGGAACTTGTACCTGGTGCTTGGATGGTGTGCCTTTCAGCCTGGTGCATTGACTGGCAAATTATCCCTTATGAGTGGAGGATATATTTTCCTTTCCCCAACGCATGATATACTAACCCGAAATAAGGGGAAGGAACTGACAAAAACAGACAAGGGGAAAAACAATAAAAATAAAATGTTTCCTTTAGCAGGCCAGCACTCAGCTCTGAGACCCAAATGGGTCCTTCTGCGAGGTTGGCAGCTGGGGAGGAGGCTCAGTTTGATTTCCATCCGGCGGGAACCTGGCACAAGAATGGCGGCGGCGCCGCGCTAGACGAGCTCAAGTGAAGAGGTCTTTTAGGCTCCTCCACCCCTTAGGGATGTTCAGCGTGGCCTCCAGCCCACCAAAGAAAAGAGCTGCTGTCGACTCCCTCTATCCTCCAAAGCACACCAACACCACAGCCCAACCGAACCAAAAAAATGGCCAGCGTCCTTTTCGAACAGCTCTGCTCTCTCTCTCAGCTCTTGAAGCTTCACCCAGACTTTCTAAAATCCTGTTTTCTCTTTGTCATTATGGGGTATTGAGTGTAGATTGATGAGGGGAAAAAAGAATTTTTAACGATTTCAGCATAAGGCTGCAACATAACAAAATGTGAAAAAGTGAAGGGGTCTGAATACTTTCTGAATGCACTGTATGTAAAAAATACGAATCCCATCACCTTTAAAGCTAATGTTATGCCACCTTTCTAAACTTGTGCTTCCCCCTATGACTATTGCTCCTGTGCCCTGTAGTGTAGTCATGTCCTTTCCTTTCCTTTCCCCTTGTGTTGTGGGTTGGAATGTGATACAATGCGTTGTTGAGGGTTAGAGAGGCTTTCCCCTTTTCTCCCCATTTCCTAGGGGTGAATTGTTGATCCTATATGAGCTTCGTGACGCATGCTGTGAAATACAGGTGCGAATCCGCATATAACGCCAAAAGCTGGTTCAAATCGCATGCCAGAACCAAACAACCCAACAGCCACTTTCCCTTATTCCCCCCATAATCCTCTTTTCTTTTTTTACATAAACCCATAAGTACACAACATTTACCAAAAATTAATACACATTTTTATTTACACTTTGGGTTTTATTCACACGTTAATGTCAATTGCATTAAGACATTGCACACACCATTCATTACCAACCGACCCAAAAAACCTCACCACTCCACCACCACAACATTTGCTTCAACCACACATGACCTACCCACATTCTGCCACCATTCTCTCCTCATCCACCAAACACAGACACCAATACAGCATGGAGAAGGGATCGCTGGAAGCGGTGCGAGCGCCTTCATTCGCCGGACTTTGTTACCCCTCAGAGCAGACAGGCGCTAATTGGCCATTGGTGTTCTATGGACATTTATACAAGCGCTAATTGTCGTCTGTCCTTACAAACAACTATGTGCTCCCGGTGTTCACCTCACGCCAAGAACACGTCGTTTGCCTCCACCAATGTTAATCGCAGAGCTCTGTCCTGTGGCACGACTGAAGGACCATATGGAGGAATTTGGCTGCGAAGGTCTGGCGAGGGCAGGGCTTCGCACGGATGCGCCATTTGGCATCCCGGAATTCACCAAGAGGATTGTAGATCCACTTTTAGGCCCTGCCCTTGCTGAGGGATTATAAAAGTGCAGCAGGTGAAAGCTTGCTCTCTGCGCGTTGGTTCTTGGCTTTGGTCCTGCATTGGCTCAGGGTCGGTGCTTGTCCTGTGGTGCTTGGCAAGCAGCGATTGACACTCCAGTGGTGGCATTGGCGTTGGTGGGGTAAAGCTGGGAGTAGAAGCATTGGGATGGACAGAGCGAGTGCATTGTCAGGCACATGTTAGGGCCGAAGCCAAGCTTACATGTATCTTTTAGGCTCTTAAACAATAGGTTATTTATATCATGCATTCTTTTCTCAGCTATTTTTACTTTATCATTCTCCCTTGAACACAGACTCACCATCAATAAAGAAGGCATCAACAATTGGTGGATGGTTTGATGGGTACCCTGTATTGTGTATAGCCAGGAGGTAAGGTATAGGATTTAGTCTGCATCTCATCCATTTCCTTTTCTTTGAAAATATCACTGCACTCTCCATTGTTCACTTTGCGTGCACCGACTTTGGAGTGGCCACCACTGATAATGCACCTTTGCAGATTCTCTTGCACCACTCGTATTTGCACGCATGACACACACAACACCCTGCACTCTGCGGTCACACAACCTAGACACCGCAAGTATTACTCCCTTTTTATCCCCTCCTTTACCGTTTGAGTCGTGGAAGCACGACTGATTTTGTCTGGTAAGCAAGAGGCCGTTGACCCTCGTACTTTCTCTATATTCTGTTCTTTTCTCCCTCCGCGGATGGTTTGATGGGTACCCTGTATTGTGTATAGCCAGGAGGTAAGGTATAGGATTTAGTCTGCATCTCATCCATTTCCTTTTCTTTGAAAATATCACTGCACTCTCCATTGTTCACTTTGCGTGCACCTTTGCGCTCCCTGAACATTAAATTCCTTGAGTTCCCTCCCCTCTTTCTTTTTGCATAAATTGTCCCCGTTTGTAAATCATAAACCTTTGTAAACCTTGTTGACGTTCCTTTCCAATCTGTCTGTGGCCATCATTTCCTCCATTGATCCAGCGCTGTTTGCACTTCGGTTAGCCTGGGAGGTTATAATTCCCCAAAAAATTGGCTCATTCAGACTGGCATGCATCAGTGGTAAAGCTCATCCACCATAATTAATATCCAATTAAGATAAGATGGGTGCATAGCGAAGGGCACGTCCCCTCAGATTGGAAAGTCTCGTGGCACAGGTAAACGGTGGTCAGACAGAGAACCCTGAAACCGTGTGGTAGACCAGTTGGTGTTTGTGGTTGGCTCGCAACCTGTCGTGGTACAAAGGTATTTGTGTTCAGTAGCCTCAGGCCCAGCAAGTTACGAGGGGGAATCCCTGGTTCTTCTCAAACATATATATATATAAATAACAAAGCAACATATATATATAAATAAATATATCTACTATAATAAATAGAGCTTGTGTGGCTGCAGCAATGTCGCCAATATTCAGTCATCGATTGATCGCGGCACTAACCAATTGGGTGTGACCGTTTTTCCCAGCATCGTTATTCATGTCTATTGTTATCACTCTATCCGCATAAGCAACTTATGGTCCAACTAGGTGGTGTGGCTCATCACATCACATGCTTTCCTCACATCAACCGCTTGTGATAAAAAAATTATGAAGTGCATTTCTAAGACTCTCACAGCACATAGCCCACCTATGATGGGCCGACATGGGTGCTCCTGCCGAGAGGGTGGGGGTGCCAGCTAGTAGAAATACATTCCCCCTTCTGGCCATCCCAAGTTGCCCTAAGATATTTAATTGTGAACCCGAAAGTTAGGACTGGAATCACAAGACGATTTCACCAGGTGTGGCAGAGGTGTCCCATGCAATATACATATACACACACACACACACACACACACACACACACACACACACACACACACACACACACACACACACACACACACACACACACACACACACACACACACACACACACACACACACACACACACACACACACACACACACACACACACACGTAGCGGTTACCGCTGGATGCACACAATCGCCTTGCACCGGCCAGAACATGCCCGGACTCACTGTTCCCGGGCACGCCCGGACTCACTGTTCCCGGGCACGCCCGAACCTCCCGGGCACGCCCGGTCTCGTCTTTCCCGGGCATGCCCGCTCTCGCCTTTCCAGGGCTCGCCCAGAGCGTCCGGGCATGCCCGCTATCGCCTTTTCAGGGCTCGCCCAGAGCGTCCGGGCATGCCCGCTATCGCCTTTCCAGGGCTCGCCCAGAGCGTCCGGGCATGCCCGCTATCGCCTTTCCAGGGCTCGCCCAGAGCGCCCGGGCACGCCCAGCCTCGACTTGCCAGGCCGCAGCCAAACACGCCCGGGCAGGTCCAGACTCGCCTTTCCAAGGCTCGCCCTTGACACCCGGGCATGCCCGGTATAGCTTTTGCCGGGCAAACTTCCCGACATAAATGTGTATATATATTGCTGCCCGATAAACGGGCTTGTCAGAATACCTGAGCTGTTTTGTTTCAATAAAGCAACTCGGACGAATTCCGTCTTTGGTCACGTCAATTCTTTCGACTCGCGTTGGAGTGCAGTTCCTTCATATACATATATATACATATATATATATACATATATATATATATTGTTGCGGATATGAGGACTGTATTTTTTTTTGATTGTGTGCTTTATTATTACTAGGACGTGCCCGTACGTGGGTGCCCGTTCCTTGCCAAAAAAAAAATGTCTTCGCCCATGCATGCATGGGCGTGCCCATGGGCCCATGGGCGTGTCCGTAAGTGCGTGATGTGACCGTACAATGAATGTATCGTCCCGACGCCGCAGCTCGGATGGCGCTGCAGTTAATCGGGCCTGTATCGGCAGAGTTATTATAAACGTGTACTACAATCGATCGTACCTTACAACAATCAACACAGATTGCAACGTCAAATAAATGAATACGCTCTCAAATGTGCCGTCCGAGGCAGCGTCTGCTCGCCACGTTCAGCATCAGTACGTCGTCACTATGACTATCCGTAAGTCCGGAAGTGACGTCCTCATTTGACTGTCCGGAAGGTCGCATATCGCAGTTACGATGAATCGCAAATTAGTTTTAATTAGTTTTAAAACATAGTTTAACGCCAACATAGTTTGCCAACGTGAAATAAATGAATACGCTCTCAAATGTGCCGTCCGAGGCAGAGTCTGTCGGCACGTTCGGCACACGTGATAGCTCGCTGCTCTCTGATTGGTTGAATCGTTTTTTGGACATAGCTCGGTAACTACTTCTCCGATTAATATGAAACCTTGAAAAGGCACATCCTCAGATCCCCAGCAATATACCTGGCAAGGTTAAAGTATATCGGACCCGTGGTTGTCGAGAAACAGCGGTCACAGACACACAGACATACACACAGACAAACACACACACAGAGATTACTGGAATTATAGATAGTTATTATTATTATTGTTATTCTGCGCCCCCTGCCTCCGGAGCTGTGTAAAGGTCAAAGGGCGTCCCATAATTAGTCCACAAGCATACACGTCAGCCAATGATAGAATACCCCTGTTCGATAGTTATATCTTATTCTGTGTTTTAGGGTAAGGCTGTGTCTCCCATTAATAGAAATACTCCATTGCACCAGTGAAAGAGATAGATTCCCTTCATTCCCACTCCCAAAACTTCCATTTCCCCTTTCGTCTTTGCCAGGCCTCGAGTGCCATTGCCAATTACCTCCCTTCCAATTGCCAACTGCATTTTGGGCGGTTTTCCCTTCATCCGCCATTGACCACGAGGCAGGGTTGGGGAAGAAAGGCGGGTCCCCACCTCGTCATAGAGGGGAGGAGTGAACCAGCCCTTGCCGACCAACCCAGAACGAGGGGTTGGCTTTAGAGGGCGGAGAGAGAACGTTTTGGGGAGGTTCGCAAAGGGTCAAGGGTGGGGCTTATATAACCCGAGGCAGAGGCCCCCGGAGGGAGTCGAGGAGGGAGGAGATCAGAAGACAGGAAGGCCTTGAGTTGGACTAAGCAAGAGAGGAAGTTGTTGGACTGGGTGGGACTAAGAAAGAGAGAGAAAGAGTCCTGAAGCTTGTGAGGGAAGGAGAGAGAACCCGTCACACCAACCCCCCACCAGCAGCGTTCACCTCCACCAAGTGTTCACCTCCACCAAAGCTCCACCAAGCTCCGCGTTGGCTCCACCAAGCGTTCACCTCCACCAAGCGTTCACCTCCACCAAGGCTCCACCAAGCTCCGCGTTGGCTCCACCAAGCGTTCACCTCCACCAAGCTCCGCGTTGGCTCCACCAAGCGTTCACCTCCACCAAGCTCCACGTTGGCTCCACCAAGCGTTCACCTCCACCAAGCGTTCACCTCCACCAAAGCTCCACCAAGCTCCGCGTTGGCTCCACCAAGCGTTCACCTCCAGCCATCCACCTCCTGCCATTCCTGTCATTCCCCGCGTGAGTCTGTCTTTTGTTTGTTCTGTCCTGGGTTAATTAAGACTGTAGGTAAGCTAGTATTTGCACTGTGTCACCTGCGGCTTATGTGTTGTAAATAAACGTGACTGCTTTCTTTTTGCTTGTGTGTATAATAAATCCTGTTATTCCTCCGTACTCTGTCTTCTTCTCTCTTCCTTCTCTTTCGGTCGCTTTAGAGGTTTCCAAATTGAATATCTGTGGCGCGATCTGGTCAACGTTGGGGGAGTCGGGCCAATCGGGGATCCTGTAACGGTCGCGGTTGACCATCCGCTCGGCCCAAAGTAACATCTTGTCCGCGACCCGTAACAATATATATATATACACACACACATCTATATATATAAAACACTGTGTGTGTGTGTGTGTGTGTGTGTGTGTGTGTGTGTGTGTGTGTGTGTGTGTGTGTGCGTAATGTTACCGATAGACTCCGAAACCGAGAGGCTCACGTGCTTGATATTTGGCAGAGACATGGCCATTGAGCCTGGGACGAACATGGCCGAGACAATATTTGACGAGATCCATATTTTTTTATTCATATTTACCTCGGCGCATTTCAGCGAAGTACCCGCTAATCTCAGCCAGTGCGAGCAGCTCGCTGATTCGCTCAGAGCGATCACGTGATGTTCCATCCCGTCACACGTCACACGTTTGCACGTAATTCAGGGCGAAAAGCCATTGCGTTTTTTCACCTTTATGCGATCGTGTTTTGTGTCGATTTTGTGCGATATGAATTAAATTTTAATTCATATTTCGTGTTTACGAATTCGAATACGAAGGATTTCCCCTTTCCCCTTTCGATTTCGAATACGAATCGAATACGAGCTTGAGTCGAGAGGGCGAATGTATGGGTTGGGAATGTGCGGGTCTCCCTTCCCTCGCCGGCAACGCCGGTACTGGAGGGCGTGGGTCACAGGATCGGCGAGTCTCCAAAATCTGCTTCGTGCTCTTTCGAAGATGCAGGACGATGTCGCGATTGTTGTGCTGCTCTCTGACCATGAGAACTGCAATGTCATTGTTGACTGGCCCTCCCCTTCCCTCTCCCCCGTCCATCCTCCCCCACCCTTCCCCCTACCCCTTCCCCTTCTCCCCTCCCTTTCCCCCTTCCCCCTATCCCCCCCTCCCCCTCCCCTCCCTCCTCCCTGTTATACATATACATATACATACATATACATATACATACATATATATATACATACATATACATACATATACATATACATACATATATATATATACATATACATACATATATATATACATATACATACATATATATATACATATACATACATATATATATACATATACATACATATACATATACATATACATACATATATATATACATATACATACATATATATATACATATACATACATATATATATACATATACATACATATATATATACATATACATACATATATATATATACATATACATACATATATATATATACATATACATACATACATATATATACATATACATACATACATATACATACATATACATACATACATATACATACATATATATATATACATATACATACATATATATATATACATATACATACATATATATATATACATATACATACATATATATATATATACATATACATACATATATATATATATACATATACATACATATATATATATATACATATACATACATATATATATATACATATACATACATATATACATATACATACATATATACATATACATACATATATATATATATACATATACATACATATACATACATATATATATATACATATACATACATATATACATATACATACATATATATATATATACATATACATACATATACATACATATATATATATACATACATATACATACATATATATATATATATATACATATACATACATATATATATACATATACATATGTCAGCCATTGGGGTTTAAACCCCATGACTCAATTGATCATAAACATCTGAAATTATATATCGTGCTTCTGAAAACTGATTTGAACTCAGCTGCAGGCAGAGGTGAGTGGACAAAATGTGGTTTCGAGGCTCGACGTGCAGGGTGGATCCTTAGCCCAGTAAACAAGTCCTTGAATGTATGTGCCAAACAGTAGATAATATGCTCGCGACCCACGTACAGGGAAAACATGTCGCCAAACGCCTTCTTCACAAAGGGAATAATTAATTATATATCTTTGTAGTTTCTAGTATGTCTCCTAAATCAAGGATGTAACCAACCTCGGGAGAAATATAGACATTACATATCCTTGATTGTTATTGTATTCAGCACGTGTATCCAATCATTCATCTACCATTTAGCCTAGTGTATGAGAATATTTTCTTCGGCCTGCGCTCGGGTCTGATATGTTTAGATAAAGAGCCAAAAGGGCTCAGCCTATCCCATGCTTACATCTGATTGTCTAAGTTTGGCCTTCTTCAAGAAGGGACGAGGGAAGGTGGGTCTTTATGGCCCAGGGTTTGCTATGTCTTTAGCGCAGATTCTTGTCTGATATTTTGCTATAAATGAAATGCCTTTTTACTTATTTTTCAGCGAGTGCCTTGAGAAATTGCCCGCTGCGTGTTAGGCGGTGCATTCTCGAGCCTTGCTCCACACTGTGTGTTTGTAATCGATCCCATTAAACATTGTTGCTCTGATTCTTCTTCTTCTTCCTTCCCTTGAGGTCTTCGACCGACAATTTTGGTGTCAGGAGTGGGATCATCCAAGTGTGCAGACGAGGTGGACCCTCACGTTCCAGGTCGGGGAGGAGGCCTGCCGGCATCAAATTTGGGTAAGCATTTTTGCACATCGAAATTGAAGCCTCCTGCCTTACTTTGGACGTGTGGACCTCTGTCGGCTGCACTACCTGGCTTGCATTCCGAACCATATTTAGTTTAAACCAGAGCAGCAGTGGGTAACGAATCGATTATACAGGGCGCCCGAGATAAGGAGGGATATCCCTCAGGTAAGCTTCCTGCGTGGGAAGCAGGTAGACCCATATGTGGGTGATAGATAATAGGTGTTAAGTTACTCCGGCGTGAGAACTGCGTTTAAGGTTAGGGATCGGGGGGCGACCCGATCTTAGGACTACCAGGAGGGACTAGCCCAAGAAAGGTAGGACGATGAGTATTTTAAGTTAAGCTACGCACTGGATGTGTTGGAGTGAGCACAGGTATGTTGTGTGCTGAGTGGAAGCGATGCTGCATTGTCGAGCATGCTTCCAAGGAAGACTTTGGGATGCTAGAGTTGGAAGCGTTTTTGTTTTGTATCTCAAGGGAGATATTGGTTATTTCTTATATGTGGAAATAGAAAATGTTTATGTGATTTTTGGAGAATAAAGGGTCAGTCACATGGTATTTGTGTACAAGGGAATGAATGATCTGTCATTGCAGCGTGTATTTGTGTTTATTGTGTGAGTCATTGAAGTGTGTCATGGATTGACAAGGGGTTCCCCAAATTGCCTACAGGCATTGGGCAATCCGGATGAGTAAAATTGGCAGGGAATAATGAGTATGTTATGGAGAGCATGTGTAGACAGGGCTTTAAAACAAGTGTTCAATTACATCCCCACATTAACGGCTCTCCAAATGTAGCAAGGGAGAATGGGAGTGAAAGTCAAAAATGATAGGCTGTCAACCGACTGGGTGTTTATTCAACGGCATGGCCGGGGCTTGTATTTGGCCGACTTGGGATGGCAGAATGCGTTGAATGAAGGCAAGAATGACATGTGATGCTGACGTGAGTCCAATCGGAAGGATGGATGGTTATGGTTTCACCCGGTCTGTTTATCTGTCTGTCTGTCCGGACACAGAGCTCTTGGGGAGAGCCAGAATGGGTTGGGGTGACCAAGATGAATGTGGACAATATATTAATTGTTTGCCATTGTGAAAATTTGCCCTCGATTTGGGACGAAGACATATGGCATTTGCTGACCGGCTCAGGTCGACTGGTTTCCTCAGCTCTGGAGGATCAGAGCGGGTGTATATTTCAAGCTGATACTCCTATGACAAATGTTGATACTCCTATGTGATGCGGGGTATGTGTGTGGTGATGCAGTCTGGGGCCTCGGGATTTGCCCCTGCCTATTTGCCGGTCTGTCTGTCTGTCACATTTGACCCTCAGAAAAGGTTTTGTGAAAGGGGTTACACTTGATGGGCCAACTTATAGACAGGAACATGGAATTTGTACAGAATGCAGGCGATAACCCACCTGTGTCTATCTCTGTGTGTGTGTGTCCGTATTTGTCTGGCTTTCTGGCTGTCCATGGAGTCATGTCTCTGAACACTGATTTTGAGGGAGTTGCAGGCGTGATGGAGTTGCAGGTGCAGACCAAAGCGGTGTCCGCGGTATCTACTGGGGGGGGGGGGGAACAATGAATGTAAAGTTGTGTATTTCGTTTAAAAACGTTGTGTTAGATTGCTACATGCAGAATGACCCCAATCGAGAAGGTGATTGGGGGCTGGTGAAGATTGGATCACGGCTCTGCAGACGAGGTGAACAGAACTCCACCAGGTATGTGGGAATCACATCAATTAAATTATTGCTCAAAGGGAGGTGATAGAGCAAAATGAAGAAGATTGTCATGTGGACCGCAAGGCTAACCTCCGCTCTTGCAGGGAAATGGCTTTGGGAGGCTAGTTATTTTTCAGATAATTTTTCCAGTGGGTTTATACTGGTGTGAAATTCGCGTATCTAGGAAGGAAGGGGAAAAAAATGTCCAGGTATTGATAGGATAACAATGAAATTTTGAAGTGAAGTGAAGGATAACAGTGAAGTGTTAGTGTGTTCGTTGCGATTTTTGGGAATGGCAGGATACTGTCGTACATGGATAATTGACTATGCGTTACTAGCAAAACCTCTGTATGAGGCGACGAAAAACGACCAGCCACGGATGGTGAACTGGACGGACAATCGAATACGCTGCTACGAAGGACTCAAACGAGCCCTGATAACGGCCCCAACCTTGGGCCTTCCCGACTATAAAAAGGCCTTCACACTTTTCACCCATGCAGTAGGGGGATTCGCACAATCCGTGTTAACTCAGACTCATGGAGATAGGGAACGTCCGGTAGCCTATTTCAGCAAAAAGCTTGATGCGGTAGAACAAGGCTTTCCGCCGTGTTTACAAGCCGTGGCGGCTGCCCGATACGCAGTTGAGCGGACGGCCGACATAGTAATGGGACATGCTGTCCTTTTACAGGTACCGCATTGCGTCCATACACTACTACAACAGCGAAACACACAGCACTTCACAGCCACTCGACTGATGCAATACGAAACGGCATTAATTATGGCACCCAACGTGACGGTGATGCGGTGTACCGTTCTTAACCCAGCGACACTTTTGCCAACAAAGGAGGAGGGAATCCCGCACGTTTGTACGGACGTGGTGCAGTTAATATCAACAGTAAGGCCTGACTTACAGGACACTCCGCTACAGGAAGCCGATCACACCTATTACGTCGATGGTTCAGCCAAACGGGCTTGGGACGGATCCCTGTTATCTGGGTACGCAGTATGCTCGGATACGGAGACGGTCGAAAGCGGCCGCCTCCCGCCCACCTGGTCAGCACAACAAGCTGAACTGTACGCACTCACGAGAGCGTGCGAAGTAAGCGAGGAAAAAGCAGTGACAATTTATACAGACTCGGCATACGCACACGGAGTGGTCCACGACAAAGGGGCCATATGGAAAATGAGAGGGTTCCTCACTTCAGCGGGAGCACTCATTAAAAATGGGGACTTAGTGCGTAATCTGCTTCATAGTATTATGCTTCCACGTGAAATAGCTGTAGTTAAATGCCGAGGTCACCAGCGTACAGACGACGCTGTGGCCCGTGGAAACGCCCGAGCCGACGAAGCAGCAGCACAAGCGGCAAACCAACAGGTTGGATATAATATGCCAGTAGTTACGCGCAAACAGGGCGCTAAAGCGACTGCCCAGACAGACGTTCCGACATCCGCACCTACAGAGTTCGATGTAATACAATTACAAGCCGCGGCCTCAAACGTAGAACATCAAGATTGGATTAAATTGGGAGCTCAGCGCCCCGCAGGACAAATGTGGACGATTAATGACAAACCCGTGGCACCGCGAGCTTTATTGCCATGGTTGGCACGCATGGCGCATCAAAATGGCCATGTGTGCCATAGGGGGGTGATGAGGCAGGTCACTTCCACCTGGGCAGCACCAGGCCTTTCGGCTGCGGTTACCATGGTCTGTCGCTCGTGCGCTATATGTCAACGGCATAATAGGGGGGCACCCCCCAGACGCCGCCACAACGTGGGTCACCCGGCTCCCGTCGGGCCGTTCTGTCATATCCAGTTCGATTTTTTCAATTTACCGCCTTGTATGTCCTTTAAGCATGTACTGGTAGTGGTGGACATGTTCACCAAGTGGGTGGAGGCCTACCCATGCGTCAGGGCTGACGCTATAACGGTGGCCAAGTGCCTTTTGCGGCACTTTATATGTCGATTCGGTGTCCCGCAGAAAGTGTCATCCGATCAGGGCGGGCACTTCACAGGTGACGTCATTAAAGCCGTGTTAAAGGCCTTGGGAGTGATACAGTCGTTCCACTGTGTTTACTGCCCGCAATCGGCGGGACTTGTAGAACGAACGAATGGCACACTGAAAGGTAAGTTGGCAAAGATTTGCGACGAGACAGGCCTCAAGTGGCCGGAGGCCCTTCCGCTAGCGTTAATGAGCGTGCGCTCCACTCCAGGGCGCACCACTGGTCTCTCTCCGCACGAGATATTAATGGGTCGGCCCATGAGTTTGCCGGTATCGGCGCCAGTGGATATGGCAGCCCTTGAATTACCTATCATGGATGACATGCTTCTAAAGTTTTGCATAGGTCTATCCCATGTGGCGCGCAGCATACATGAACGCGTTCGGGAGGCCCTGCCGGAGCCAGCAAGCAAGCCTATCCACACCTTCGAGGCAGGAGATTACGTGCTGGTGAAGCATTTCACCCGTAAGACTGCGCTCGAACCAAGGTGGACGGGGCCATACCAAGTTCTTCTGATCACACCAACAGCGGTGTTTTGTGAGGGCAAGTCGTCCTGGGTACATGCCACACATTGTAAGTTGGCCATACCCACAAACACAGACACCTCAAACGCACCACCACAGATCGAGGATGCTGCACCACCGCCTGTTAGGGGTGGCAATCACACTTAGTTTAATATACTGCTTTGCCAGCACTGGGGACATGAGGGCATGGGCGGACACGGAGACATATGCATATGGCGACCAAACCATTAAGGTCTACCGGCAGAGAGTTATCTGGGGCCAGAGGCTAAAACAGGTGTCTGCAACAGGTGCATGGGATGCTAAGAGAGGTATTAGAGGACATTGGATTGACTTTAAATTGAAATGAAAATTGAAAGGGTGGATTAGGAAAATGAATTTGTTCAAATAACCGTGGCATCTGTGGGATGCAACAATTCACAGACAGAATAGTGTATGGGAGCCGTCATCTGGGAAGCGTCGTTAAATGGCAGTAGGTTTAGACAGATATTGAAAGGGTTCGTGCAATGTCATTTTGGGGCTTATGGCTCGCCATTGTCTGTCTGCCAGTTATGGTGGGCAGAGGGAAGAGGGAGTGATACTGCTCTGGCCTCTTGCTCGGCAGAATTGAGTATTGCTGGTTTTACCCCTGTTCAAAATTGAGCTCTCGAGAGCTGATTAACATTAGGATGCATCTCTCAAGGGACCCCTGGGTGGTCTCGAGAGCTGAGGTGTGAAATATGATGACGTTGTCTTATGGACACTTTGTGAGTGGCTAGACACGTGCCTGAAAGGGGAAATTGTATTCATAACTCATGTGGGTTGTATCTGAAGAAAAGGTTTAAAAGGAAGTGTGAAGAAGGTCATGGAAAGTGCAAAGATGATTGGAGTGGAAAGTCGAATCAGATGGATTATTTGTCAATGACAGGTGACTGCAGGAATTGATGAGAAAGTGGAGGAAAGGGGTTATAAAAAGTTAATGGAAAAGGCAGGAAATAAAGGAAAGTGGTTAGTTATGGACTGTTGTTTCGTGATAAGAAGGTGATACAAGGGGTTGGCTTGCACTGGGGGGGAAATGGTTGGTAAATCATGTATTATTAGATGTAGGGAAGATGATTAAAAGGAAGGTATTTTCGGAAATTGGTGAAAGTAAATATGGCATTCGAATTTCCAGACACGACACAGGAAATGCGGCTATGAATAAGCCAACCATCTGAGAGATAAGGTAACTAAATGCCAATTGGTGGGACGGGGGGCTAGGAATTTGATCATGGTGTGTGTAAGAAAGTATTTTCCAGGATGGACAATGAAGAAACCGCCGTCGGAAGACCATGATCTTGACCATAGAAGCCGTCGACCTGAATGGGTCCTTCAACAAGGCAGATGTGACCGGCGCTTCAGAATTTTGTATTGATTTTTGTGATGACTGTGATACTTGTGTTGAAAAATCCCTTGTGGGAACTGGCTGATGCCTGTATTGATGTTTGTGATGACTGTGATACTTGTGTGGAAAACCCCTTGCGTGTACTGGCTAACGCCTCTTATGTATTATGAATGATTGGCTAATAGATAGTCTCGCATTAGTAATGGAACGAATTGGAAAACGAATTAGTGCATATGCGAACGATGGTGATGCAGAATCAAGTGGCTTTGGATATGTTGTTGGCAGAAAAGGAAGGAGTATGTGGGGAAAACGATGAACCTATTGATGCTTGGGATTCTGATAATGATGATTTTAGTTGGGATGATTATACCTGTGATTTAGAAAGTGTAGGTTCTTTTAAAGGTTATTGCTATTATGCCAGCAGTAAGGAGCGGATGGCAAACATGTATCCGGAAGAACCACCCTCACCACCACTTACACCACCCAGCAATCACATGTACAAAGCTTGATGGCATTGGACGTCGATTGTTTGCCCTAATTCGCGAGGACCACGCCTGCATAAGGAGGGCCTTAAATCTGGCTGGCAACTGGGTCGCACCTACGCCGTGACGAGGGTGGATTCGGAATCTGGCCGGGCGGCAGCAATCTCTTAACCAGGCGCCGTCGTCGCGAATTATGGCTAACAATTCATGCGTTGAATGTTAGACGGCCAGTTAGGGCCGATATCTTTCTTGAGCATGCGTGACGCTGTGTCGCGCCTGGCATGTGACTAATTGGGATGCTGACCACTGGGGTATACGGTGTCTTTCCAAGGAGTTGTCTTGTAAAGACAAAGGAAGGAACTGTCAGCCATTGGGGTTTAAACCCCATGACTCAATTGATCATAAACATCTGAAATTATATATCGTGCTTCTGAAAACTGATTTGAACTCAGCTGCAGGCAGAGGTGAGTGGACAAAATGTGGTTTCGAGGCTCGACGTGCAGGGTGGATCCTTAGCCCAGTAAACAAGTCCTTGAATGTATGTGCCAAACAGTAGATAATATGCTCGCGACCCACGTACAGGGAAAACATGTCGCCAAACGCCTTCTTCACAAAGGGAATAATTAATTATATATCTTTGTAGTTTCTAGTATGTCTCCTAAATCAAGGATGTAACCAACCTCGGGAGAAATATAGACATTACATATCCTTGATTGTTATTGTATTCAGCACGTGTATCCAATCATTCATCTACCATTTAGCCTAGTGTATGAGAATATTTTCTTCGGCCTGCGCTCGGGTCTGATATGTTTAGATAAAGAGCCAAAAGGGCTCAGCCTATCCCATGCTTACATCTGATTGTCTAAGTTTGGCCTTCTTCAAGAAGGGACAAGGGAAGGTGGGTCTTTATGGCCCAGGGTTTGCTATGTCTTTAGCGCAGATTCTTGTCTGATATTTTGCTATAAATGAAATGCCTTTTTACTTATTTTTCAGCGAGTGCCTTGAGAAATTGCCCGCTGCGTGTTAGGCGGTGCATTCTCGAGCCTTGCTCCACACTGTGTGTTTGTAATCGATCCCATTAAACATTGTTGCTCTGATTCTTCTTCTTCTTCCTTCCCTTGAGGTCTTCGACCGACACATACATACATATATACATATACATACATATATATATACATACATATATACATATATACATATACATATACAACTGTGTGAAATAGTAGAAACTCCACAGTACGAGCAGGGCGTCTCATTTGCATTAAATAAATAATCGGGAGATTCAATCAGACGCGGACGTAGCTTCAGGACGTCGATCTTTAATTTTCGACAAGCTTTCGACCAACAAAGGTCTTCTTCTTAGTCGTCCCCAAGTTCAACGGAAGTGAGAGTGTTTTATATATATATATATATATGTGTATATATATATAACAAGCTTGCTTATGAAAGCTTGCTTCTAATTGGTGGAGGGAAGCCGATGACGGGTGGGGGCAGGTGGGGGGAGGGGAGGGGGCTCCATTAACTTTAAGGTTAAGGAATAACGTAAGAATATTCGCATACGCTACCATCCCAAACTTAAGGATGTCCCTAAGGGAAAATTTAAAGAAATCCTCAAATTTTTCCTTCAGGATGCTTTATGCAACCGGACCTTACTCTTTGCACACAGCAAAAATAAGTAAATTAAGTTTTTTGTTTTTTTTAATGCAGTAAGACCAGCAACCCACAGCCTTTGATAGCTTAAATAGACAGGTCGGAATGGGGTGGAGAGGAGCGGTTGTGAAAAGATAGAGGAAAAGGAAGTAAATTTGCAACAGGAAGTAAATTTGAATTTAGCTTTGGACTGTATGATCATGACAAATAGGAAATGAGGTTCCAGTCAATGAGACAAAGCATAAACCTATATGAGTGTCGTTTACCAAGCTTTTACATTATTCCTGAGTGTGCCTGTTCAACTGACGAACTATCACCGGATCCTTAAACAAATTATACTCTACCGTGTTGGCACGTTAACCTCTCCTTTTTCCTTCCGTAATAGTAAAATGCACAAAACAACAGAATGAAAATTAGGAAGGAAGCAGCATACTAGTCAATGAATGACTGACGATGACATAATAAAATCATTGCAACATTAAAGACCAGTTTCTGAGACAATGTTGTTGTGAGAGCCATAATTGTTACCTGTGGAGAAAGTCAGGAAACTGACCATGCCTAGACAACTGAGAGTAAACCAGATGGCCGAAAGTGTGGCTCCAGAAAGTAGAATCAAAATGATGACCTTTAGCCTGCCGGTGAAGTTGTCCGACAACCTGCGGTACAGGTTAAAAGAGAAACATTCTACCCAATAGCTTCGCACGCCACAAAATTTGTGAACAGACAGGTGCACAAATGACATGCTATGACCAAGCTACACCTTTTACCACCAAGGAATCCCCCTCCCTCTTCCCCTCATACTGCACAAACCCAACTTTTCCTTTGTAGTTGGTCATTTCAGGCCCACCTCCCCCCCCCCCCCCCCACCCCACGCCAGGTGATCTTTAAGGCTGATTGCACTCGGCAGGTGTTTTCTGCAAACCCACTATGACAATGTTCAATGAAGGTAATGAGCCAAAGCGACGATAATGAAAGAGTATTGCCCTTGTGAGATATTTATTTATTTATTCGTCTTTGCAACTTGTGCACGTGTGTGTGTGCTTTTGCCATGGCAGCTCCTGGCCTCCGTCGTTCTAAAGGCCAAGGATGAGTGGAGCGCATTTGATGTGAACACAACGTACCTGGCCACGGCGAGTGCACCCAAATAGCCAGCAAGAACGGCGGCCAACTCTGCGCAGCCAACTATCGTCTGTGGGTTAAACGTCACACAACCCCAGCCAATTCCATAAAGTGAATGTCCTACATCGAGGAAAAGCACAAAGGTAAGAAGAATGTAAATTTGAGAGCTCACTGTTAAGTGTGATTTAAGCAGGGAATCGAGCTGCTTGAGCCATGCCGAGCCGACCCCGAGGGGGAAAGCGTACACAGCCACAGCCAACCAAAATCCAGGCCTCCTGGTGAGGGGAGAAGAAACATTGAGTGGAAATCATTCCTGTAAACAGACACCACAAGTTTTACATTTGCGTACCATGTCAACACTGCAACCCTATCCCAGTCGGTCCCCACCAGGACCAAAACAAGCAATAAGAACTACAACACCAACAACAATAGAAACAGCAACAAGGGAAATGTCAGCACAGCTGTCACTACAAATTGAGGATGAAGGATAAAGAGAACAAGGCCCTCTTATTGAATCGTTGTTCATTACAGGGCATCCTCAGAAATGCAACGGGCAAGTCACAACAGAACAGGTTTTTATGCCGAGTTACTTCTTTTTACAATTACACGGCCATCTGCCCCAGTGAAGACTCGTCATTACAGAGATGAGGGCAGCACTTGGCTGACAGCCACAATACGTTTTCTTTTGTTTATCTCCGCTTTGAACTCGTTAAATTGGCGAGGCCAAAAAAGCAGTTCATTTTTGATGATGGGTTATCAAGTTCAATTACGTGCGACAATTAAAAACGTCTCTCACTTGTCGAATCCACTGGCAGACAAGATCTTGTGAAAACACCAGGTGCTTTGTTGTTACCGAAGGGCACCCAAAAACCAATTGCTTTTTTTTGATAGTGTATAATATGATGAGGAACAAAAGCATGCCGTGAAAAGGAGGGGTGGGCGTTGTTTCTGTTCAAATCGTTAAACACACGAAGCTCAGTAAGAACTAGAAAATAGAATCTGCAGTGAATGTGTCTATGGATTCACCTCCGCTCGCATCTGAAGTCAACCCACTGCTTCCTAACCCCTCCACTCAACCTCCCTCCTCCCCCCTCAATTAAAGGTTACATGAGCCAAAGTGTGAGAGAGAAAGGTAGACAACATTACATGTTTCTAACTCCAAGTTATGGTCCGCAAGATGAATTGCAAAGGGCACATGACCTTTGACCTTTCACCTGTCGAACCCAAAAATCTAATCAGTTAATCTTTGTACTACAGACAATAATCACGCCAAGTTTCATGGCAATCCGTTCAGTGGTTCACAAGTTATCATGGTAACAAAATAAAACAACTAAAATCATTCATCCTCTATGTAGTGATGTACTGTATCACAGCGTTAGGAAACAACGGTGCATCTGTCCGCACCAGCAGTAGAGATAGAGGAAGTAATTCTCTTCATTCAAACTAATGGAACCAGCAGCACGCATCATAGAAACGCTTAGCTAGCAACAGGCGAAAAACAAAATTACATTCCAACACAGGTTGAGGTAAAAAGAAATGTTTTTCTTTTTTCAATGGAAAAGCACGGTACAAATGAAAGAGGGAATGCCAAAACCCCGATAGCATGTGACAACAAAGGATCCTTCATTCATCACAAGAAACCGACCAGGGCAAAACACTCTGGGAGGAACCCAGTGTCAACAGCAGGGCAGATAACGGAGAATAAAATGTCAGAGTTGAGTCAAGATCGTTTGAATGTAAAGACAACAACAAAAAAATACAACCTTGCTTGTACATGTTCAAACAAAATACCACGGCACATGTCTTTGCGACAATAGTCCAACAGGATGGTACAAAGACCCGTCAAACCTGGATTAGATTCCTGACCGGACTACCCTGAAATCACTTCCCTTCGCCTCTTGGAAGGCAATCTCATTTCCTTCCAATAAGCTCGGAACAAGTGTGTGTCTACCCTCAGGAGAGCCAGGAAACTACATCTCTCGAATCTCAAGACTGAACTCTCAAACCTGTCTCCCTCCTCCAAATCCTGGTGGCTTCTGGTCAAATCTGTTTCTGGTATTTGTTCCCCTTCCATCACCTCCCTCACCTCAAATGGCTACACAGCTGACACCGCACGTGACAAAGCTGAATGCCTAAACTCTGTGTCTGCCTCAAAATATTGTGTCCCAAACCCGTCTCTCTCTGTACCCACCTTACCCAGTCGAACCCAACTGCTCCTGGACTCTGTGTCCTTCTCTCCTGACAAGGTGGAGAAGTTTTTGTCAAACCTCGACTCTGATTCTGCAACTGGACCATACGGCATCAGCCCATGGGTCATAAAATCCTGCTTTGCCGCTCTATCTCACCCTCTCTCTGTTCTCTTCACCCTTTCTTTTAGTCAAGGTCATCTGCCATCAGCTTGGAAATCAGCAAACATCACCGCTTTACACAAAAAATGTGCAAAAACAGATCCTTGCAACGACAGACCAATCAACCTGCTCCCAATCATCAGGTCATGGAATCCACCATTGCTTCTGAAATGAAATCCTTCCTCTTCTCCAATGGCTTGATCTCGGATCAATTTTGATTCAGACCAAACCACTCTACTCTAGACATGCTGCTGCTGCTGTCTCATCTCCCCTTCCTGTCCAGGATGGAGTTCCTCAAGGCATTGTTCCTGTGCTTCTTCTGGTCTTCATCAATGATCTCTCCGACTCTCTGGAAAATCTTCTCTATCCCTTTGCTGATGACTCTACTCTCTATCGCTCCATATCTCATCCCTCACATCGGCAAGCCTTCACTCTTTGCAGACATGGACAAAATCACAAACTGGTCAAACAAGTGCAACATGTCTTTCAATCCTGACAAATCTCACACTCTCGCGTTGTCTCTCCGTAAAGACTGTCTGGAAAACCCTCCCATCTACTTTCTCAACAATCCTCTCGAAGAAGTGCTGTCACTCAAGCTTTTGGGTCTCACGATCTGCCATGATCTTTCCTGGGAAAAACATTTCCAAGCTGGCCTACAAAGCCAGTCACTGACTGGGCATCCTCCGTTGTGTGAAGTCCTTTCTTGGCACTTCTGAGCTCCTCACCACATACAAAGCTTTCATCCACAACTCAATGGAATACTGCTCTCCTCTCTGGGCTGGTGCTCTTTCCTCCCATCTAGCTCGGCTTCACGCTGCAGAAACTAAGGTTTTCAGAATCATTGGTATCTCCCGCAATGAGGCCGATTCTGAGGATCTTTCTCTCTCTTACCACAGGCAGGTTGTGGTCTTTCTTTCTTCCACCGACTCCTCTCCAGCCTAGCTCCTGAAAAGGAGCTATGTCCCCCAAATTTCTCCGCCCACATTATTACATCAACATAATACTTGTACCAAGTTTTGTCCCCCGTCTGTGCTCTGTCCCCCAAATTTTCCTGCAGGACGCAGAAGATCTGCTAGCAACCCTCTTCTGGTGAAACCGCCAAAAGCAAGACTCTCTGCTCACCTTCACTCTTTTATTTCTCTTTTTTCCTGCCTCTGGAACAAACTCCACACTTTCTTCAATCCCACTCCTTCCTCCAGGTCTTCAAAACAGCTATTCACCACCATCTCTCATCTTCCCCCATCCAAAACCGTGATCTTTTTTACCCCCATTATCCACCCCAAATCCACCTTTTTCAAATTCCGTTTTCTTTCCTGAAAGTCCCTGTAGTGCCCATATTGTTTATTCCAGGTACCCCACCCCAGCCCCCTCCCTTCCACAGATCTCCCAATGTCCCTGTTCTCCACTGTTGTTGCGCTTCCCTCTCTCTCTCTACACCTATTGACACCTGCTCCCTTTATTATATGTTTTATGTGTTTTTTCTGTTTATGTTTTTATTCGTTTTATGCGTTAGCTCTTACACGAGCCTCAACTTTGTATACAAAAAATAAATAAATAAAAAACCGCATCCTTTTTGAAACAAAAGAAAACATCTTGTAGCCACAATAAATGAACTAGAACAACACTCTTCGATGTCACTACATTGACCGATATGCCTCCGCCCACATTACATCGTTATAATACTTGTACCAAGTTTGATTTAAATCCCTTCAGCTGTTCACATGTTATGACATTTTTACCTGACATGACCTCTGACCTTTGGATTTTGACCTTTGGACCTCAAAATCGAATCAGTTAATCTTTAATTATACATACCTGCACCAAGTTTAAATTGGATCACTTCAGCCGTTCTCAAATCATAGACATATTACAGACTTTGGCCTTTTACCTCTTGCCCCCAAAATCTAAATAGTTCATCTTTACATCATTCTATATAAGTGTACCAAATTTGGTCAAAATCCCATCACTGGTTCACAAGTTATCGCGGTCATAGGATTTTTACCTAACATGACCTCTGACATTTGGCTTTGGACCTCGTGATTCCAAAATCTAATCAGTTCATATTTACCTCATTATACATACCTGCACCAAGTTTGACTAAGATCCCTTCAGCCGTTCTCAAGCTATCGCAGTAACGAAAACCTATCATGGACGGACGGATGGACACCCTGAAAACATAATGCCTCCGGCGACTTTGTCAACGGAGGCATAAAAGGCAGCACATAACCCTAATGACCATAATAAAAATATATAAAGAACAAGGAGACCCCACCTAAGTAGCCGTGGTATGGCCTCGGTATAGTGCAAGCGGCGGGTTGCAGCCGACGTGCTGGGGTAAAGTAGGGGATGCCGAGGCATCAGTAGCACCACAAGCACGAACAGTATAGCAATCATTCCAAATTCTGTCAAAGGCACAACATAGAAATCATTCAATAAATCCGTCAAAAACGGAATCATTTCCAAGAGCCTCAACGGTAGTAATAATCTTTCAGTATGCACGCACACACTGAACAAGGCATATAGAATGACATTCAAATGTTTACATATTTGGTTGCCACTTGGAAATTTACTGCAATGTAAAATGGCATGATGTTGGTCTTCCAAGTCAAATATAACTAGAACGGCACTCTTCGACATGACGACGTCGACCGATATGCCTCCACCTACATTAATAAATTATAATACTTGTATAAAGTTTGATTTAAATCCAGTCAGCTGTGCCCAAGTTAGCACATTTTTACGTGACATAACCTGACCTTTGACCTATTGACCCCAAAATATAATCAGTTCATGTTTACATCATTATACAAACCTGTACCAAGTTTTAATTTAAATCCCTTCAGCTGTTCACAAGTTATAGACCTATTACAGATTTGACCGATGACCTTTGACCCCAAAATATAATCACTTAATCTTTACATTATTATACATACCTATACTAAGTTTGAATTAGATCACTTCAGCCATTCTCAAGTTATAGACCTATTACAGATTTGACCTTTGACCCCAAAATTTAATCACTTAATCTTTACAATATGATACATAACTGTACCAAGTTTGAATTAGATCACTCCAGCCGTTGTCAAGTTATAGACCTATTACAGACTTTGACCTTTGATCTCTTGACCCCAAAATCTAATCAGTTCATCTTTACATCATTCTACATAAGTGTACCAAATTTGGTCAGAATCACATCACTGGTTCACAAGTTATCGCGGTAACAGTATGTTCACCTAACATGACCTCTGACCTTTGACCTCATGACCCCACAATCTAATCAGTTCATCTTTTACCTCATTATGCATACCTGCACCAAATGTGACTAAGATCCCTTTAGCCGTTCTCAAGTTATCGCAGTAACGAAAACCTATCACGTAGGGACGGACGGACAGCCGGACGGACAACCTGAAAACATAATGCCTCCGGCGACGAATATGAGAAGTTTGAACATTTTTGTAATCAATACGATTATTACATTATGAGATTATTGTTTCATGCCATTAATGATGCAAAAATGTACAATTATCAAGGAACTTCATTCACATCTAAGCTTGGAAATTAAAATTTCATCTCGGAGGCAACAACGGGTGATTTAATAAAGGAGGAAAATCACTCGGGATGAAACCACCATAAGGATCATTGGATTCTTACATTTGAAGTGTGACAGTAACCTCAATTTCAGAAATTAGAAAATACATTTTAATGAGAGCTTGGTATAATTATACTTATAAAACACATAATTATACTCATACAATGCGAAAACAACTGTCATATTAATCAAACGCACCAACATAAAGCATGATCTGCATCCTCTTCAATAAGACATGGGCCTCTATTGGTCCATGAGAAAGCAGCCTCAACCCTCCAGGGGTTGCCAGTCCATCGACCGAGTGAGCAAGAATAGATTGTATCAGGAAGGCGCTGGCAGCACCCAGGTAGTTGGCCAGAGCGCCGATTGCAGTCGCAATTGAACGTTCATCCTGCAAGACAAATGGAAGTCGACCCGGTAGGAAATCCAAAATAAGTTTTATATACATATATATATATATATATATATATATTAATTATATATAAATAAATTTATATACATGAAATTGTGTAAAATGCCCTGGGATTTATCGAGAACGGAATTTGAAAACTTCTACATTACATAACCTGCGATGCAGCACAGATGTGCTGATAATATACTGCAAACTCTACTGCCCTCGGATCGCAGCACTAAGCATCACGATACATTTGAAAACCAAGTAAAGCGCAACTTGTGGGAATAGCACCAATATAAAGGTGTTAATAGTGAATGTGCAAGCTATTAAACCAGGAATGTGAGACAAACTTGTGATGGTCTAATGAGAAACTATGTGCAACTCCCAAAGAAGGAAATAAAACAAGAGGGAGAATTCCAATGGATGGAGGTCTCAATGTCAGACAGGAGATCAGAGCTGTCGCCCTTGACATATCTCATGCCTTCGATACGGTCTGGCACCCCGCACCGATCACCAAACTCTTCTCTTATGGTATGCATGGCAATCTCCACTCATGGCTCAAGGACTTCCTCTCTGGTCGGTCAACATGTGGCTCTCAATGGAATTCTCTCATCTCTTCCTGTCAAGGCTGGAGTTCCTCAAGCCAAGGTTCTGGACCCTCTGCTTTTTCTAGTCTCCATCAATGATCTCTCAGACTTCCTGGTAAATCCTCTTATATTTTGCTGACGACTCCACCCTCTGACCCCATCCTTTATCTGATGTGGTGCGTAACGTGGGCCTACGTTTAGAGTCTGGAGATGGTGGCAATGACAGAGACAACAACAGAGGCGGCAGATTTGCTAGAACTGGATCAGGAGGATTGTGGGAGTGAAGAGGGTGGATAGAACAATGGATGAACTGAGGGAAGAGATTGGTGTGCAGATGAGCTTGATGGGGAGATTGGTGAAATTCAGGGCTGGACATTTGGTGTGGATGTGGGAAGAGAGAATGGCAAAGAGAGCAGATAGGTTGAGGGAAGAAGGTAGGAGGAAAAGAGGTAGACCACAGTTGAGATGGGATGATTGTGTGAAAAGGGATTTCAGTAAGGTGGGGGTGGTTGGAGAGTGGAAAAAGTTGGCCGAGGACAGAATGGAGTGGAGGATTATGGTGGTCAAGGCAGGGGAGAAGCTTGGTGCAGGGCATCCCTTATAAAGGGAAAAGGAAGATAACAACAAGTCCTGTCAGTCAAGCTTTTGGGTCTCACTATCTGCCATGATCTTTCCTGGGAAAAGCACATTTCCAAGCTGGCCTCCCAAGCCAGTCGCCGACTGGGTATCCTCTGTCGTGCAAAGTCCTTCCTTGGCCCGACTGAGCTTCTCACCACAAACAAAGCTTTCATCCGCAGCTTGATGGTGTACCTGCACCAAATGTGAGGTGTACCTGTACCTGCTCCCCTCTGGGATGGTGCATTGGCCTCACACCTAGCTCAGCTTCACGCTGTAGAAACCAAAGCTTTCAGAATCATTATATCTCCCGCAAAGAAGCTGATTCTGAGGGCCTATCACTCTCACACCGCAGGCATGTTGGTGGTCTTTTTGTATTCTACTGACTCCTCTCTGGCCTAACTCCCCCTGCTCCGTCCCCTGAATATTTCTGCAGAATGCACAAGATCTGCCAGCAACCCCCCCTTCTGGTGAAACTGCCAAAGTCAAGATTCACTGCTCACCTTCACTCTTTCCCCCCACCTCTCTTCAAACCCACTCTTCCCTCAAGGTCATGAAAACAGCTGTTCACCACCATCCCTCATCTCCCCCATCCAAAACCATGATCCTACCTCCGTTAATCCACCCCAAATCCACCAACTTAAAATTCCCTATTTTATTTCCTGAAAGTCCGTGTAGTGTCCATCTTGTTTATCCTGTGATTCCCACCCCAGCCCTCTCTCTTTCACAGATCTCCTGCTGTCTTTGTTCCCTACCATTGGTGTGTCTGTATGTGTCTGTCTGTGTGTGTCCTCCTCTCTCTCCTCTGTGTCCTCTGTGTCCTCCTCTTGGAGGATTAGAATTTGTAAGGCAACGGGACAAGCACCACAGCAAGATGGCCGCGAGGGATGCACACTCGCTCCACGCCATCTAGCCTGGGTTTGAATCCCGAACCAGCAATAAACTGTCACCCCGGTGATAAATTGTCACTAATAAACTGTTTCCCAGGCAGGATGATTCATCAGATGTGTGGGCCAGTCCCTCACAGGGATGTTAAACTTGGTGTCACATCTGCAGTGGTGGGGTAGGAGGAAGGAAGGAAGGAGGGAGGGAAGGGTGGAGTGAGTGCTGAGGGAGGGTGGGAGGAGGAGGGGGGAAGTGTGGTGTGGGAGTCTGGAGGGAGGGGCCAGGGTGTGGAGGGAGGGGAAAGAGTGTAGGTGGAAGGAGGAGGAGGAAGGGGAAGGGGTGGGGTTGGAGGAGGGTGAGATGAGGAATGGGAAGGGGTCGGAGCAAGGACCCTGCATTACCCAGCAAAGCCGAGTACCTTTGTTAGTAAATAATGAAGAACAAAAGCTAAATAAGGGGGAGGAATGAATGAATAAATAACAAGCATTCTGAGTATTGCGCTGCAATACATGTCCCCTACCAAAGTTCAAAGTGCCATAACTTTGTCAACAATGATCGAATATGCAAATTTATGCACGGTTGATGCTGGTTTTCAAACTTGATCTGAGGTATGCTGAGACACATGTGTGTCACGCCTTGCCTCGTTGATAAGCCCGCAAGGTCGCTCCGTGGAGCGGCCTGCACGTATTGCACTGTGTGAATTATTTAATTCCCAACTCACGGTCTGAGGTACTAGCGATTCAAGAGATATCCATTTTTTAAAAATATTTTCGTTTAGTTAACGATATCTGCCAAACCACGTGACCTATCGCAAATTCCAAAAGGACATTTTAGTAGACTGACATGCTCAACAGATCTGTGAAGTTTCCCCTCGATTGGATCAAAAATGAGGGAGGAGCTCGGTTTTAAAGGTTAATGCTTAAAAACGTCATACCTCTGAAACCATGTGACGCATGACGTCATGCTCGGTGACTTTTTTGTTCGTCATGGGTATGCAATTTTGCCTGCAAAGTTTGGCCTCGATCTGTTCAGCCGTTGGAGAAAAAGGGGTTTTCATGTTTTCACGAAAAACAATATGGCGGCCGAAACACGTGACCTGTGACATCATAATTACCATTTAATTTTTCGACAGACCGAGTCCCCCCTACGGTGAAAATTTGATCTCAATCGGTCCAATTATTGCAGAGAAAATCTTTTTTAAAGGTAATTAAAACTTAAAATGGCACTGAGTTAAGGATCATCAGAATTATCAGAATTCCCAAAGTTCAAAGTGCCATAACTTTGTCAAAAATGATCGAAACGTCGTGAAGTTCGAACTTGATCTGTAACTTATCATGAGGAAACCATGTGCCAAGTTTGAAATCAAGAGCATTAAGAGTTTAGAAAAAACGTCCGGAAAACTGTTCTTTGCGTGACGGACTGACGGACTGACAGACGGAGGGACGGCGTGCAAACCTATAGTCCCCTCCGGTGTACACCGGTAGGGGACTAATAAATGAATGGATACATAAATTAATTAACCAAGAGCAAACAAATAAAATAAACAAAGCTGTGACCTTGACCTTTGGACCTCAAAAACAACAGGCTTATGGGTTTTAATTGATGAACTAATTCAGTGACCCAATATGGAAATTCTGTTCAAATGCTAAGTCAATCAGATAAAAATTTGACGATCTTATGTAACCTTGACCTTTGACCTCAAAAGCAATATGCTTCCAGATATTGACTATCTATCTCTATCAGGTGGTTAAGTTTCAGGAATATCAGTGTAAAATTGTGACCTGTGGGTGATTGACATACAAATACACAGAATAGCAAACAAACCAATATACTGTACTGTACTGTACTTGCGAATCTTCGATTTTGCAAGTAATAAACAAATAACCTTATGGTAATCTATATACCACAGATTTGTTATTAGTTGAATAAATAAATAAAAGTCGACCTCGTGATAAATTCCCCATCTCAGCACCGTTTTAAATACTCATATCAACAGCCAAGGAGAGGCAGCATTTTCAAGCCAGCAAAACGCAATGCGAAGATTTACAACAAATCAATAACGATGGAAGAAAGGAAATAAAATGCAAGAATTTCACACTGAGCATGTAAATACAAAGAAAGAAGAAAACATTCAACAAAAAGAGGCAGAGATCACACTTGAAAGCATGCATCAGAATTGCTATATTTTAACTCTCAATCAAAACAAAGAACATAAATCGCAAATCTGTCAAATACAATAATAATACAATAATTATAAGCAGCATGTTTGAGGGTCAGGTAAATAAATGGAAACACTTCTGACCTGTGGGAACCAGGTCGATGAGATGAAGGGGGCTGCAGCGATAGCGCTGGGTCCTGCCATAGCGATGAGAAGCTGGCTGCTATGTATGAGCCTTGAGCAAAACAAAAACAAAAGCAAAAATGAAATAAAAATGTGTTAAATATTACCTACAACCATGAACACAGATGGTGCCACATTTCCCAAAACGTAATTAGATACGGATGATTCTTCATAACTAGCATTTGGGTAGGATCAGATAAAAGCTCAACTTTGCACACGATTGAAAGCAAAAGTCCTTCAACTGAATTTTGATAAGAACAATGAAAAAAACCAATGTATTAATGTTCACTAACATGTATTCAAAATAGCCATTCTTTTTTACAAGGGCTGAGGGAGAAAAGCGTGCGACTTTTTGAGGTATGACTAGGCCAGGGTTGGGTTCAAATCGCCGACCTACCATTGTCACAGTGGCCGCTCTAGCCACTACACCACACCGTAACCTATGGTTGCTTGTCCATGCTCATACCACTGAAAATAGCTCTGTCATATTCCCACAAAAAAAGAACCTGGAACATGACCGGGTCTTGGTAGATCAGAGTCACGTTGGGAATATTACCCCACAATGAAACAAGCGGCCTGGTTTGCCGACTTTGAAAACTGTCTTTGGCCCCAAAACCCAACAGCATTTCTAAGCTAACACAACCAATAACGGAAAAATAAGGCAACCTCACGTAAAACAAGCATTCTGAGTATTGCGCTGCAATACATGTCCCCTACCGGCAGTCTGTCGTCCGGAAAACTGTTGGGGAAATTACCAAGGGTTATTTATCCACAGGTTCTGAATCGTTCCCAATCGCTAATTACCTCAGGACGGGCTCACCTGTGATTCGCACTCGGGACTTCGATTTATACACCTTGCAGACAGGTCAGCAGAAGCACGACAAAATAAGTTGTTGATAAAGAACCTTTCGAGTCGCTAAATATCAGTAATTTATTATATTTTCCGGTTCACGATCAATGATCGATGTGTATATATATGTTGCTCGGCTTGGCTCCGCCCCTCCCGAAAGCACGCGCTGTGTCGCGCTGTTGACGTTCGCGAGACGAGGCTGAGGGCGTGCGGTGCGGCTTGAGGAGAACTCCAGAATAAACAAGAGATATCCATTTTAAAAATATTTTCGTTTAATTAACGATATCTGCCAAACCACGTGCCCTATCGCAAATTCCAAAAGGACATTTTAGTAGACTGACATGCTGAACAGATCTGTGAAGTTTCCCCTCGATTGGATCAAAAATGAGGGAGCGGCTCGGTTTTAAAGGTTTATGCTTAAAAACGTCATAACTCTGAAACCATGTGATGCATGACGTCATGCTCGCTGACTTTTTTTGTTTGTCATGGGTATGCGATTCTGCTTGCAAAGTGTGGCCTCGATCTGTTCGGCCGTTGCAGAGAAAAAGGGTTTTTTGTGTTTTCACGAAAAACAATATGGCGGCCGAACCACGTGACCTGTGACGTCATAATTACCAATAAAATATTCTACAGACCGAGTCCCTCCTATGGTGAAAATTTGATCTCAATCGGTCCTATTATTGCAGAGAAATTGGTTTTTAAAGGAAATTAAAACTTAAAATGGCACTGAGTTAAGGATCATCAGAATTATCAGAATTCCCAAAGTTCAAAGTGCCATAACTTTGTCAAAAATGATCGAAACGTCGTGAAGTTCGAACTTGATCTGTAACTTATCATGAGGAAACCATGTGCCAAGTTTGAAATCATTAGCATTAAGGGTTTTGAAAAAAAGTCCGGAAAACTGTTGTTTGCGTGACGGACTGATGGACTGACAGACGGAGGGACGGCGTGCAAACCTATAGTCCCCTCCGGTGTACACCGGTAGGGGACTAATAAGAAGGGAACCAGACTCAGTGGTGTAATGGTTAGTGCCCACTCGTGAGTCAGGGAGGTCGGTAGTTCAAACCCTGGCAGAGTCATACCAAAACACATTAAAAATTGAATGTGCTGCTTCCTTGCTCGAAGCTCAGCATTTAAAAAGGATAGAGCACGGACAAACAACCATAGTTGGCAATCATTGTGCAGTTGGGAGACGGGAGACGGCGGCAGGGATTTTCGAAGCTCCACACGGTCTCCACGTTTTTCGAAGTTAAGTCTGTTCACAATTGTATTTTGTCGAAACTGTATTTATCTTTCGGTGTGTGAAGTTATTGTGTGCAACTTTGGTTGTTTCTCGGTGTTTATCTTTCATAAATTGATCGTCTGTTTGCCGTGTCGCGAGCAAGGCCTTGTACAGTGTGCACTGTACAACCTTGAGGCTTTGTTTTTCTCTCAGTGGTCCGTCGTTTGTGATCCAATAACTTTCGTTCTCTGTATTCCCAGTCTTTTCACCCATAGCCTACTTCCTTGTGTAAATCTCAACTAAAAAAAAAAAACAAAAAAAAAAAACATTTCCTTCTCTGTTCTCATTCGTTTATTCATTCTTATTCGTTCGTTCGTTCTTCGACCACGTGTTTCTCCCCCATTTCCCCAGATAGTTTTCACTCATTAACCTTCAATGTTTACACTTTCCCCTCAAGTTATGTATTCCGTCATATTTTATAACACCTTTTTCTTCTTCTTCTTTAAAAGGCTGCTTTCGACTTGCTCACCAAATCAATTCATCCCAAAAAAAATATCCATCTCCTATAGTGCCTTTTTTCTACATTCCCTAAACTCTCCTGCACTCCATCCTCCATCCAGCGTCCTTAAACGTATTTTTAACTCGAAGGTCACAAGAAACTCATTTTGCAATAAATGTTCGTTTCCCATAAATCGTACACTTTCAAAAATCCAATCTCACCCCTCCCCTCCAAATCTTCCCCATAACTCCTCCCCTCCAAATCTTCCCCATCACCCCTCCCCTCCAAATCTTCCCCATCACCCATCCCTTTCAAATCTCCCCCCTTGCCCCCTCCCTCCTAAACTACCCCCTCACCCCTCCCCGCCAAGACGCCCCCTCGCCCCTCCCCTCCTAGACTCCTGCCTCACCCCTCCCCTCCAAATCTCCCCCATATCCCATCCCTTTCAAATCCCTCCCCTTGTCCCTTCCCTCCCAAACTCCCCCCTCACCCCTCCCCTTCAAATCTCCCCACCCTCATTGCTTCTCAATTTCCCCCCTCTCACTCCCTCTCCTCAAAGCGTCCTCCCCGCTTCTTCCCCCTTCAAACTCTCACCTCCATCTCCCCCAACCTTCTGCCTCGCTCTTCCCCCTCCTCAAATAACACCTCATTGTGGCTCACCCAATCACCATCAAACCTTTTGTCCGCCCCATCCTTCCCTTTCTCCGAGCTATTCTGAAATCTCTGACACACCTTCAACAGCTCTCCCTACCTCTTCCACCTCTTCCACATCTTACCCTACCCCTCCTCCCCCCTGTTCTGTATCTGATGCTCCCCCTTCCTCTTCATTAACGGTATGGACGTCAAACATCCGGGGCCTTCGTTCAAACTTAACTGATCTCTCCATACAGGTTGCTTCTGTCAAACCAGACGTGATCTGCTTAACAGAAACTTTCCTCCTTTATGATGTCTCTGATTCCATAGTATCTCTCCCGGGCTACTCCCTCCTCCGGTATGATAGACCTGAGCCTCGTCCTGGAGGCGGGGTTGCTATCTTTATCAAAAACTCTCTTCCTCACTCGCCCTGCACTGCACTCTCTCCACCTCACCCCCAGGAATACCTCTGGCTACGGCTTCCCCTTCGCTCCCACCTCTTGTTCATATGTGTGTTGTACCGTCCACCAAACAGTGATGACTCCATCTACATCTCGCTGTCTGATGATATGGACCAACTTCTATCTACTCATCCCAACTCTCTCTTCCTCATATGTGGTGATTTCAACTGTCATCATGCCAGTTGGCTGGGTGTGGGTACCTCTCTCACCAGCCATGGCTCCTCAGCAAAGGACTTCTGCGACTCACTGGGACTGACACAATCTGTCAATTTCCCGACCCGGATCTCAGTCAACGGAACATCTTCTCTTCTGGACTTGGTTATGACTAACTTCCCTGAAAATGTCTGCTGCTCTTCTTCTGCTCCGATCGGATCATCTGATCATGTCCTTGTTAAAGTGGACATCTCTCTGACCATCCTCAGGGAGCCTGCTCAGCGTCGACGAGTCTGGCATTTCACTCAGGCCAACTGGCACGGTCTTCAAGCAGCCATCAATCATCTGGACTGGTCTCCCATCTCTACCACCTCTGACATCAACTCATCCTGGGAATTCTTCCAAAGTAAATTGCTCTCTCTCATGCACAGATTTATCCCATCTCGTCTTCAGTTGTCATACCCTTCCTCCCGTCCATGGTACACGGAATCTTGTGGTGAGGCTGTTGCCCAGAAACAACTTGCCTTCGTCTCCTGGAAAGCAAATCCAACGGAAGGAAATCTCATTTCCTTTCACAAAGCCCGAAACAAGTGTGTGTCCACCCTCAGGAGAGCCAGGAAACAATATCTCTCCGTTCTCAAGACCGAACTCTCTTATCTGTCTCCCTCTTCCAAATCCTGGTGGCGTCTGGTCAAATCCGTTTCTGGTGTTTGTTCCCCCTCCATCCCCTCCCTTACCTCAAACGGCTACACAGCTGACTCCGCACGTGAAAAAGCTGAATGCCTCAACTCTGTGTTTGCCTCTAAATCTTGTGTCCCAAACCCATCCCTCTCTGTACCCACCATACCCAGTCGTACCCTGCTGCTCCTGGACTCCGTGTCCTTTCCTCCTGACAAGGTGGAAAAGTTTCTGTCAACCCTCGACTCTGATTCTGCAACTGGACCCGACGGCATCAGCCCACGGGTCCTAAAATCCTGCTCTGCTGCTCTATCTCACCCTCTCTCTGTTCTCTTCACCCTCTCTTTTGCTCAAGGTCAACTGCCATCTGCTTGGAAATCAGCCAACATCACCGCTTTGCACAAAAAAGGTGCAAAAACAGATCCTAGCAACTACAGACCAATCAGCCTTCTCCCAATTATCAGCAAAGTCATGGAATCCATCATTGCTTCTGATATGAAATCTTTCCTCTTCTCCAATGGCTTGATCTCTGATCATCAATTTGGTTTCAGACCAGGTCACTCTACTCTGGACATGCTGCTTCTGCTGTCTCAACAATGGATGGAGGTCCTCAATGCCAAACAGGAAATTAGAGCTGTCTCCCTCGACATATCACGTGCCTTCGACACGGTCTGGCACCCCGCTCTGCTCACCAAACTCTCCTCCTTTGGTATCCATGGAAATCTCCACGCATGGCTGGCGGACTTCCTCTCTAGTCGTCGTCAACGTGTGGCCCTGAATGGGTTTCTCTCATCTCCTCTTCCTGTTCAGGCTGGAGTTCCCCAAGGCAGTGTTCTGGGCCCCGTGCTTTTTCTGGTCTTCATCAATGATCTCTCTGACTCTCTCGAAAATCCTCTCTATCTCTTTGCTGATGACTCCACTCTCTGCCGCTCCATTCCTCTTCCCTCAGATCGGCAGTCTGCTGCCTCCTCACTCTCTGAAGACCTGGACAAAATCACAGACTGGTCAAACAAGTGGAACATGTCTTTCAATCCTGACAAATCTCACACTCTTACTATGTCTCTCCGAAAAGATCGACTGGACAACCCTCCCATCTACTTTCTCAACAATCCTCTCCAAGAAGTTCTGTCGCTCAAGATTTTGGGTCTCACTATCTGCCATGATCTTTCTTGGGAAAACCACATTTCCAAGCTGGCCTCCAAAGCCAGTCGCCGACTGGGCATCCTCCGTCGTGCGAAGTCCTTCCTCGGCACACCTGAGCTCCTCACCACATACAAGGCTTTCATCCGCAGCTCAATGGAATACTGTTCTCCCCTATGGGCCGGTGCTCCTGCCTCACACCTAGCTCGGCTTCACGCTGTTGAAACCAAAGCTTTCAGAATTATTGGAATCTCCCGCGATGAAGCTATCTCTGAGGGCCTTTCACTCACTCACCGCAGGCAGGTAGGTGGTCTTTCTGTCTTCTACCGACTCCTCTCCGGCCTTGCACCCCCAGCTCTCTCTGTGCTCTGTCCCCCAAATATTCCTACAGGTCGCACAAGATCTGCCAGCAACCCTCTGATGGTTAAACTGCCGAAATCTCGGCTCTCCGCTCACCTTCACTCTTTCATTCCTCTTTTCTCCCGCCTCTGGAACAAACTCCCTCACTCCCTTCAATCCCACTCCTCCCTCCAGGTCTTTAAAACAGCTGTTCACCACCATCTCTTATCTTCCCCCATCCAAAACCTTGATCTTTTCTACCCCCGCTAATTCACCCCAGATCCACCTTGTTTGAAATTCCAACTTCTTTCCTGGAAGTCCTGGCAGTGTCCATATGTTTTATACCTCTCCCACTGCCCCCTTCCCACGCCCCCCCCCCCCCCCCAAAGCCCTCGCCCTCTCTCAGATCTCTCGATGTCTCCATGTCTCTCGGTCCCTGCTCTCAAATGTTGTGTTTGTGTCCTTCCCCCTCTCTCCCCATCTTGTCTACCGCTCCCTATGTTATATGTTTTGTGTGTCTGTTTGTCTTTCTGTGTGATTAATGTTCGCTCTTTCACGAGCCTCGATCTTGTATACAAAAAAAAAAAAAAAAAAAAAAAAAAAAAAGTCATGATGGGCTTAATGGCCTCCTCTTGCATTGAAGCTCCTTGTAAGGGAACTAATTTGTAACCAGACTCGGTTGTGTAATGGTTAAAGCAGATGCTCTTGAGTACCTGAGGTCAACGGTTCGAAATCAATCCCGGTCGAGTCATACACCAAAAACTCTGTTACCGCTGCCATCATAAAAAAATAAGAAAATGGTAGGTGCTGCTTCCTCACTTGACGTCCATAATTTGCAAAGAATAGAGCATGGACAAACAAACATAGATAAACCCCTATGGGCTGGCATCCATGAGGAGGAAATACCTTCTCATTAGCGCTGCTGAATGCGGACGGAAAAGAGACATGGTCATAAGGAAGGAAAATCGCCTCGCTTCCCCCAGACTCCGTGGATACATTTGTCTAGCGTCCTGCATCCGCTCTATGAGCTATGAAACTGAGCTGAACCAGGAAACCAGTAAACAAAATAATAATAATAATAATAATAATAATAATAATAATAATAATAATAATAGCGAGAGCGGGGTTGATGGAACGCCATCACAAAATTCAAATTCAGATCAAACATCAAATTCAGATTCCGCTTCCGGTCCCTCGAGCGAGGAAGCGTACTTTCGAGCTCTCCACGGCATCAAAGTTTAAGCATTTTCCCCCATTAGTGTCTTTGTCAATTTCCACTGATTATTTTATTGTGTATGTGTTACTGTGTGTTTCTAGTTAGGTTTTGGTTTGAAATTCGTGCACACTTGTGTGGAATTAATCGTTTTCTGTGTCGTACCTTGTGTGCGGCCTGTGTCCCTCTAGTAGTCTAGGCTCTCCCCCCCCCACCCCCCCCCCCCCCCCCGTGTCAGCATTTTGTAAATTTAAGTTCTTTACTGCGCTGTATTGCTTGTTTATTTGATTTTACTCCCCCCCATACCTCCCACGATCATCTTACCCTTTGTCTAACGTTTTTAAATACAAAAACAAAACAAAAATTACTTTATTACTTCCTTCTCTCTTCGCGGACACGTGCTTGTTGTCTCGCCCCACCCCTTTATCTCCTTTTTTTTTTTTTTTGACCTATCCAGCTGATACTCTCCTTTCCAACTCTAATTTCCTCCATACTCATTGAACCATACTCCTTCTTTCTCAAATCCACGTCCTCACTTCAGGGACTTTTCCCAGATTGTTTTTTCACTGTTTTGTTTAAATATTATTGAAATATGTTTAAACGTTCCCCTGCAGTTTTATTCAGTGGTTTATTACAACATGGTGTTTTTCTTCCTATTTAAAAGACTTTTTTCAATTTCCTCTTCAATTCATTCCACTTCCAAAAAAATTCAATCTCTTACAGTTCCTCCTCCCTACATTCTCTAAACTCACCTGCATTCCACCCCCCCTCTATCGTTTTCAAACGGATCTCTGACTTGAAAATCATAATAAACCCAGTTTGTAATAAATGTTCGTTTTTCATTAATCATCCACTTTATAAACTTCCTCCTCACCCCTCCTCTCCGAAACTCCACCCTCACTCCTCCCTTTCAATTCTCCCCCCTCACCACTCCCCTCCTAAACCCCCCCCCCCCTCCCCTCCAAATCCCCCCTGCCCCTCCCCTCCAAATCTACCCCTTGCACCTCCCCTCCAAATCTCCCTTCTCCCCAACCCCCCCCCCCCCCCAACCATCTTTCTCCAATTCTCCCATCCTCCCCCCTCCTCCTTCTGAAGGTCACGTTTTATTTCTTGGTATTTATATACAAATATGAGTACATTTTACCATTGTAGAACAATAGAACTTTTTAGGTTCAGCCCCCACATTTTAGGTAAGCATAAGTATTCAAACAGATTAAATTAAAGTAAATTAAAGGAGTATCATAGTTAGTATTTTGTTGCATACTCCTTGCATGCAATAACTGCATTGAGCATGTGACCCATTGACATCACTAAACTCTCGGTATATTCATTTGAGATGTTTTGCCAAGCCTTTACTGCAGCTATTTTCAGTTTGTTTGGGGGGTTTCTGACTTTCGTCTCCTCTTCAGCAAGTGAAATGCATGCTCTATTGGATTTAAACCAGGAGATCGACTTGGCCAGTCTAAAATCTTACACTTTTCCCCTGATTAACTCCTTGGTTGTGTTGGCAGTGTGTTTTTGGTCATCGTGAGTGACGTTTGAGTTTGGAGGCATT
This sequence comes from Myxine glutinosa, assembly GCF_964187855.1. NCBI lineage: Eukaryota > Metazoa > Chordata > Myxini > Myxiniformes > Myxinidae > Myxine > Myxine glutinosa. The sequence goes on from NW_027618246.1 coordinate 60,572, forward strand.
TTCCAAACCCAATGAGTTTGGAGGCATTTTCTTCTACATAGACAGCCAAAATGTTTCTGTACACTTCTGAATTCATTCTGCTGCTGCATTCATTAGTTAGATCATCAATAAAGATGAGTGACAGTTCCAGAAGTAGACACTACCTACACCATGCCTCAGAGATGAGTAGTATACATTGGATCATATGCAGTTCCTCCCTTGCTCTTCACTTTCCTCTTTCCATCGCTTTGGTAAAGATTCATCTTGGTCTTATCTGTCCATAAATCTTTGTTCCAAAACTCTAATGGCACAACTCTCTACTTCTAGGCAAATGCTAATCTGACCTTTCTATTTTTGATGCTGATGAGAGGTTTGCATCTTGCGGTGTAACCTTTGTAATTCTGCTGTCAAAGTGTTCTGCGAATGGTAGATTGTTGGACTTTCACCCCTGGACTTTTGAGGTTGTTGGTGATGTCACAACAGTTGTTTTAGGGTTTTTCTTCACAGCTCTGATGATTTTTATGTCATTAACTACTGTTGTTTCCATTGGCCAAATTAGCCATTGTCTATTGTTTAGTGCACCAGTTTTTTTTTTTTTGTTTTTTTTTCCAGATATTCCAAATTTTTGTATTTGCGATGCCCACCTTTTGTGCAATGCTTCCGATTGAATTATTGTTCTTTCAACTTCCAAATTGCTTGCTTTTCTTTCATAGATAGTTCTCTGGTCTTCATGTTGGTTTATGTCGACTGATTCCCAAGGCAAAAGCAAAGGCTAAAACCAAGACTAGATCATCAATAAAGATGAGTGACAGTTCCAGATACAACAATCAATACACCAAGAAACACCTGAGCAAAAGGAAACACCTGTCAGTCGTTCCAATACTTATGCCCTCCCTAAAATGGGGAGACTTAACATAAAAAGTGTTATCGTTCTACAATGGTGAAACATATATAACTAGAAAGAGCAATCAGAGATCGCAGACCCTCACCAGGACGTGTTTTCAGCGGTTTCAAGGGATTTGTGTTAAAACAAATATGGTGGCCGAACCACGTGACCGATGACGTCATCATTTTTTGTTCTCCACCAATTTACCCCAAGATGATGCTCAAGAAATTTCATCTTCATCAGATAAATTTTTGTACTTGTCGAATTATGACATCATAATGGAGGCACCTCTGACATAATTAACATATTTTATTCCACATGGAGAATTGTTTACAATGAGCCATGTCTCAATTTTTTCTATTCAGCGCTTTCGGAGATATAGAGGTGCAAAGTTTTTTGGTTTTTCCAAGATGGCGCCCATACCACGTGACCTATGACATCATAATTATTGTCGTGTCCCCAGGGTTAAGACACCAAGCAAGAGGACGAATGAGCAAAACGAGCTTTACTCCGAGACGTATACCCAACTTGGCGGTATTATCTTTTTGCACACACGGGAAGGTTTGAGGCCTTATCTGATCGGAACACACACAGGGATTATTCCAAACTCACAAACACAAAGACGGGACAGCAAAATCCACAATACGAGAAAAGTAAAATTCGACAAATAATGATTTAATGAAAATAAATGCAAACAACAATGAAAGGTGAGGTAAAAACTAAGATTCCTAAATGAGGGACCCTCCACTCAGACTCGTATACAAACAAGGGGAAAACGAAAGTAATAGAAAATAAATTGGTGTTTATAATGCCTACACTTGGCGTTGTTCTTCAAGCGAGGCCGTCGAATGCAGTCGGCAGCACAAAGGGGCCCACAGCCGCATGCGGGAAAGTTGCACACGATGGCGAGAAGCTCCTCTCTGTCATGCCGCGGACGTGAAGGGATTGCGCGTGGCCGGTCCTCTCCCGCTCACGTCTCCTTCCGACCGACGCGCCAAGAGCTACGGAACGTCTCCGCAGGCGCACACGAGGCCAAAAAGCGACCGTTTGCTCGGGTGACCGAGGCAAGAGAGTTGGCAAGGGCAAGATTTCTTCCTCTTCCTCCTCCCTCCAATTTCCAAAGTTTCAAGAACGGACACGACCCGAGACGCAGCCGTTTGCCAGCACGACCAAGACAAAGGGAAAGAGCGAGCGAAGCAACCGTCCCTCACGCGAAGCCAGGACCAGAAGAGAAAGATAAAAATGTGACTGTCTTCAGCAAATGTCAGGATCAAGAGAGCAAAATGGTGCGACCGCATCTTTTCCCCTTCACTCTCAAATGTTCCACGGTGATGACACACTCTGTCCAATCACCGAGCGCTACTCAATCATGAAGACCGGGGCGTGGCCTCCACGTTACGAGTCGTTGGGGGCTGAGTCCAATGTCCCTTCGGGAATGTTCGAATGAGGTCGTTCACCGTGAGGCGGGGCTTGCGTGCCGATCGGCAAATGTGCCGGGTTTGTCAGACCTGGCAGCGTTGTGAGCGAATGAGTTTACAGTGCGATCGTTGTAGTTATTGAGCCTTTGATTTCCTGGCTGGCCGAATGTAAAAAGAACATTAAGGAAAAACCACAGGAAGGCAATCACGGACAGGGGAATTTAACCTTGCAGACCCTATGGCTTGTAGCCTGGTGTTGGCTTAGCGGTTAGGGTGCCGGCTTGGGATCCTAGGATCGAATCCCAGTCAATCGCTGAATTAACGCCAGGGGGGTTGACTCAGCCTGTCATCCTTCCAAGGTCGGCAAATTGAGTACCAGCTTGCTGGGATGAATGATCACGGTGTGTACCCCGATTTAGAATAGGTACACCGTATCCCTGCGCATCGTAAGAGCGTGACCAAGGGTTGGCGTCAGGAAGGGCATCCGGGCATAAAAACATTGCCTCAAACAGGGAACCATGATTGGCATGGGGCCCGCAAGGCTAACCCCCACTCTAGCGGGAAAAAATGGCCTTAAAACAATCATTCATTTTTCATTCATTCATTCATTCACCCTATAATTAATTAGCACAACTCCACTCCTCCGTGTGGAGACACCTAAACACTTACCCGGACATTCGACACTAATTAGATACATCGAGGTGGGTTCTTCTTCTTCGCGACTCGGAGCATACTAAAACTTATTCTTTCCTAACTTTCCTATGAGATTCATCATCGACCACCACACACGTAACATTATCATTAAAAAGTTATACAGGTGGAGGTGCACCTCTGGTGAAAATTTCCTGTCAATCGGACCAACGGTTGCAGAGAAAATCATATTTATTCTGTGCGGACAAACAAACAGACAAACGGACTCAGATGCAATACCCTCTCCTCTGGCGAGGGTAAATATAAATACCAAGAAATAAAAGCTGACCTGTACTCTTGCATCCTATTCATCTTTTGATCTCAAATCCAAATTTCTTGAGTATATAGCAATCTTACTATAATTCACCAAATGTCCGTCCATCCGTCCGTCCGTCCGTCCGTAGGTACCGCAAAAATGGCTGAACCGATCGCAACGATATTTTGGGTGGGTAATCCTGGGATCTCCTGGAGTAAAATAGGCTATATTGTTTTTGCAATTTCAGCTTTGGCCTCCAGCATTTCCAGGTTTGGACTCCCGCATAACGTTATTTTCCCGGGTACCGCACAAACGGCTGCACCGATCGGACTCGGTGACCTCGGACGAAGACCTTTTATAAGGACATGGGTTGAATCCCTGCTTGAGAGAATGCCAACCCCCTCCCCGCCATCACGGTCGTCTCTCCAACTCACAATCCCACGAGATATGCAGAAAGGACGACCCAAAACCAATTATCTTTTTTGATTCGTATATAAACATCATTAAAAGTAAATAATGACCTCGGCCAAAGTTCAAACGACATGGGTTTAATCTCGACATAAGAGAATTCCACATAGCTATTTGGGCGGTGTATAAGCTAACAGATCGCTGTCTCCATCGATCTTGCCAAGGCCGTAACACCTATCGGCTCAAAATCCTTTTAACTGTTGACTTGGTAGTTTTTACAAGAAGGAAACATTAACAATGTTGCTAAAAGTTTATTTTGTGATTAATTTATGATTGGAGTTTTGTTGTCTGGAATGAAAAAAAGAGATATCGAGTTCAAGTAAATGACGACATGCCGTGATGATTTCTACTTTCTAAACGTGAACTTCGCGGATCGCCATATGCAGATTCGCCACGGACCCACGATCGATGTTTCTATACGTGAACGTACCCGTTTGTTTGCGAACGGATACGTTTTTCATGGAAGTCCTTCACGAACTTGCTGTCCATGTCTGACGTGCGACTGAAGGTGCTACAGGAATGTGGAATTTATTGGTTTCATGCTTTAGCATTCGCCGTATCTGCATTGCCTGTTTGCTTCTGGCCTCCCAGCCATGCTACGCACGGGTATCTCATGAGTAATAATAAATTCGACTTCACTGTTGCAATACTTATGGAGAACACTGCATTTCATGTGTCTCCCAATGTTGATTGCATATAAAAAGTTTCATTGAAAAATATTTTAAAATGTGCCGTAACTGCATTTTTGATATTTGAAATTTTTACCTCACCCCAGAGGGCAGCACCTTTGTGCCATGTGCTGATCATAACTACCAAGTTTGGTGAATTTCTGCACAACCGTTTGAGGAGATAGTCATCCTGGTTTTTTTCCTGTTTTTTCCTGAAAACAATATCATCCTGTTTTTTTTCAAAAAGCATGGGGATAATAATAATGGTGCAGCTGCATAATCTAGAAGAGAGATTCAAAAAAAGATTCAGATACAGGGCAAGTATGATAACAGACACGTGAGTGCATATCACACACCATGTCTGAGCTCCCGGTGGTGCACTTGGGATACAGCGCAACCCAGAACCCAGCAGCAAGGCAAACAGTGCAGCCATCAGCGATGTCCTCAAGCCTGCCAATATAATCACAACATTCACAACCAGCTTGGTTCAATGCAGCAAATGGGCAACACAAAAGGCCAAACACAAAGCAGAGCATATTTCATTCTTCCTTCCCTCCCACCCTCTATTTTTGTTGTTTAAAGCAAGATTGAATATTTTTAGCTCGTGAAGAATATGAGAAATTTTTTTTTTTACAAGAGTAACCACAAAAACCTGGTTATCATTAGTGGTCGTGGATCCAGCGTTCAAAACCACCACAATTTCCTCCGGTTTCACTCTGGCTTTTGAGAAACCAGTTTTTTTTTTTTGAGAAACTCTTGTGAACTTTGCAAGCGAATGGAGCTTTTATAGCATTAGTTTTTTTGTTTTTTTTGTTTTTTTTTACACAATTTGGAAGCTTTTTTCAAATGTTTTACAGAGCATGATTTGATACAAAATATCACAGTACTCAACAGAAAATCAAGGATAAAAATATTAAAATGAGACCAATTTTTTGTATTTATAATAAGCTTAACATGAACACATTGTGTCATACAGGGCTGGCAGAATGTGCATACCTCTAGACCACTCAACTCGAAGCTGTCTAGCTTGTGTTTGAATCCCGACCAAGCTATAAACTGTCATCTACACGGGCAGGATGTCATCCACACAGGCAACTGCCATTATGCCGTCTGTCATCATGCCATCTCTCGGATGGACATTAAACTGGGTGCCCCATCTACCAGCATTAGTTGGTGGACGTTAAATATCCCACAGTGTCCTTGAAGAGTGGGCGAGCTATCACTATCATCATTAACTAATTACAAATTCCTGCCCTATTAGTCAAACTTCAGTCCTGGCCAGCTGGTTTGTGAAAGACTTGGGCCAAGAACTCCCCCAACCAACTCCATAAGAATGTGGGAATAATTGTGGCCGTGAAGGAAAGGAGAAGAATATGATTGTGCCATACAGTATTATATCCCACGAAAAGGCAGACAGCAGCTGCTTCACTCTCTGCTGATATGATAAATGGACCATGTCTCAATCCTGGAAAATCTCACCGTCTCACACTTTCACTCTGGAAAGATCCTTAAACAAACCTACCTATATAGTTCCTTGGTAAGCCACTGGAAGAGGTTCAGTCTCTAGAACTTGTAGAACTCACCATCAGCCATGACCTTTCCTGGGTGGACCACATAGCAAAGATGGCCTCCAAAGCCAGGTGCAAACTGGGCAGTGTTTTGATATGGAACACGAGGCCGAGCCTCAACAAGGTTTTGTTGACAGTGGGAAAATAAAGAAGAACCACCTTTCGAGGCCATTTTTCCCTGCAGAGCAGGGGTGGGCCTTTTTGGGGCACCATGGTCCCCTTTTTTAAGCAATGTTTTATGGCCGGATGCCCTTTTCCTGCCTCCAACACTGTTAATCGCCTCTTGCGACACACAGGGAATTACCAGTGAATTGGTACTTGACCTCGGAAGGATGACAGGCTGAGTCAACCCCCCGGCGTTAATTCAACAATCGACCAGGATTCGAACCTAGGATCCTAGGATCCCAAGCCGGCACCCTAACCGCTAAGCCAACACCAGGCTAGTGAGGACACAAAATAGCCAACAAGTGAATGATTTACAAAAGTGGAGGGTGGAGGGGGGGAAGGGTGACATGCCATGCCCATGCCATGCCACCACACCCCATGTCTATCTCGAGGGGCGAAGGGTGACAGTTTGGGGGGTGGGGGGGAGAGTGGGTTAGAGACACCTGGACAAAATAACCAACAAGTGAATAAATTATGAAAGTGGGGGCGCAGCAAGAAGAAACGAAACAGAATTATAGTAAACTACGGGTTAAAGGGTGTGTGTGGCCATTTACAGCATGAAGCACAAAGGGTGTTAGCCGCTACTTAGATGGGTGGGTATATGGAGGTTTAAGATAGGAAGAGAAGATCATGGGTAAGGATGGAAGATACCATCGAGATACGTTTACTACAGCCATAAAACCGTGGAGGCAACAGAGGTAATGTACTGATTGAGGGCGGCAGTGAAAGAACAAAAACAAAAATAAAAGAACAAAAGATGGAAGGTGACCTACACGTCGGGATATTGGAGGTTTAAAAGGAGAGGGGTTCACTGGAAAAACACAAGCATTCAGATGGTGAGGGGCAGAGGGCAGAAGGAGCCAGAAGACTCGGGCCAGAAGAAGGAAAAGAAATAAAAACAAAGGCAGTCTGCAATGAGACCTCATCCTCTTGTCAAGGTCGTCTCGAGGAAAGAGCTTTAAATATTCATTCGGTTCTGGTGCACACTTTAGCCTGAGACAGCATCCCGAGACAGACAGACCTGAGACAGACAGCTCAGTTAGAATGAAAAACGGTTTTTCTCTTGTTGGAGATTGTCACTGGAAGCAAATCACTGGTGAAATGACGAGGACAAAGTGGTCATTCATGGCATAGCGTAGGTTTTACTGCATTCGAGAGATCAAAAGTACAGCTTTGAAAGAATTGTTCCTTCAGCGATAGAGGTTTCATACTGTAGTTGAAAATTAAAGCCTAGAAACGAACGAAACCCTTTAGAAACGTTTGGAATTGCCCTTTAGAATTCAACACGGTGGGTTAGGCAGATTCTTCTTCATTTTTGATGGACGGACAGACATAGCCAAATATTGAAGCGGCCTCACCACTTAAAAATGAAATTCCACTTGGCAGATATTACTGTTGCGTTCTCCAGCTATTTAAAGGAAAAGTGAACAAATTATTGTCCACCAAACCTCACTTTTATCATAATGCCCGCCATTATCCATGAAATCCTATCTCCAATGTTTCTAGGTACCGATCCAACTCAAACTTTTCTCCTGGGAGATCATTCCACAAATTAACTATTCTCTGGTTAGTGAAAGTCTGTTGCCTTACAACTGTCTTAACTCTCAGATGTGACCCCTGGATCTGGCACTGTCCAATTTACTAAAATCAAATAAAGAAATGATACATTTATTTTGTCGATAGCCTTCATTATCTTTAAAAATCTCCAACAGATCACCTCCTTTTTAATGTCTGAAGTCCCATCTCCTTCAGCTGTTCCTCATATATGTAATCATCTAGCTAGTGCCAGGATAAATTTAGTCGCTACGCTGAACCCTCTCTATTGCAGCTATGTCCTTTCTCAGATGCAGTGATCAAAACTGCACACAATATTCCAGATGGGGCCTCATTAAATTCCTACACCGTTTTAAAACCACCTCCTTTGATTTAGAATGTATTCCTCTATGATTACAACCTGAAACCCTGCTTGCTTTACCTCTAGCTGCCGGGCACTGTGCTGTCTGCTTACCTCCCGTATCTATTACCACCCCCAGATCCTTCTCATGCATGGCATGCTCCAAGATTGCCCCTTGCATGACGTAATCTCAATTTTCATTATTCCTACACAGCTGATTGGTGCCACTCCGGATCCAATGAATGTGGTGTCCTGCGTCCCTCACAATGGCTTTTGCTTTACGTCCCTTTGGGCTTCTCTTCTTCAACCGTGCAGTCTTCCTCACTTTCCAGGGTCCTGTTCCCAATGCCCGGGGCTTCAGACTGTCCGCTGGAGATGAGCCAACCATGAAACGCCATCTCAATAACCCATCGGCATCGGATTTGTGTGTGCTTCGCAGTGGCCCATTCTTCTGCTATCCAACGAGCCTCTTCACTCCGTCCACTTGCGTGCCTCCAGGTGACTCTCACCTCCATCTCCCATTGGATTCTGATCCTGGCATCCGGTGCTTCAGGCTGTCCATTGGGGATGTGACATCTCTTCCCCAAAGATCATGGCAAGGCCACTGTGAAGCACAGTTCTTTTGTGACAGCATCACAAAGCTACTTGAACATTGGCACAAATGTGTTAACCACAAAAAGTACAAGGTATTACTTTTCAGCATACCCTCGCACTAATGAACCAGTAAAGCTGAAAAAACCGAATCAGCACTCAAAACACTAATAATAATAATAATACATTTATTTTATATAGCGCTTTTCAAGAAGCCCAACGACGATTTGACAGAGTACAAAAAACAAGTGCAAAAAGACAAAAATAAATAGGTAAATAATCAAAGCAAAAGGAAGGAGAAGGAGAAGAGATAGTCAGGGGTTAAATGCTGTGGGTTAAATGTTAAATGCAGTGTTGAACAGGTGGGTCTTGAGTGATGTTTTGAATGTGGTGAGTGAGGAGGAGTCTCTGATGGTGTGAGGTAGTGAGTTCCAGAGGGTGGGAGCAGCGATGGAGAAGGCCCTGTCCCCCCAGGATCTGAATTTGGTCTGGATGGGGGGGGACAGGAGGTTGGCGCCAGCAGAGCGGAGGTTGCGGGTGGGAGTGTGTCTGGAGAGGAGGTCAGTCAGGTAGGATGGGGCCAGGTTATGGAAGGCTTTGTAGGTCAAGAGGAGGATTTTGTACTGGATTCTCTGGGGGATGGGGAGCCAGTGAAGCTTGTAAAGGACGGGGGTGATGTGGTCACGGGTCCGGGAATGGGTGAGTAGACGGGCAGCGGAGTTCTGAATGTATTGGAGTTTATTGATGATTATTGAGGGTGAACCATAGAGGAGGCTGTTGCAGTAGTCCAGACGGGAGGTGATGCAGGCGTGGATGAGGGTTTCTGCAGCCGTGGAGGAGAGGGATGGACGGAGACGGGCGATGTTTTTCAGGTGAAAGAGGGCTGTCTTTGTGATTTGTTTAGTGTATTTGTCGAAGGAGAGGGTTTGATCAAAGATGATGCCAAGATTCCGGATGTGAGGGGAGGCGGGTACTGGGAAACCGTCAATGTTGAGGGCGAAGTTATGGGTGGATTTGGTGAGCATTTTTGGGCCAATGATGATTATTTCAGATTTATCATAGTTAAGTTTGAGGAAGTTGATTTGAAGCCAGGATTTTATTTCAGTGATGCAGTTTGTCAGGATAGAGTGGGTGGCGGTGGAGATTGACTTGGTGGAGATGAAAAGCTGGATTTCATCGGCGAAGCAGTGGAATTTGAGACCATGACGGCGGATTAAGTGACCAAGGGGGGACAGGTACAGGATGAAGAGGAGGGGGCCGAGAACTGAACCTTGGGGGACACCTTGGGGGAGGGGAGCAGTGGGGGATTTGCAGTTATTGATGGAGATGAACTGGCGTCTGTCAGAGAGGTAAGATTTGATCCAAGAGAGGGCAGTGCCGGTACTGTTAAAGGTGGTTTCAAGTCGGGTGAGGAGGATGGTGTGATTGATGGTGTCAAAGGCGGCGCTGAGGTCGAGGAGGATGAGAATGTTGAGGTTGCCGGCGTTAGAGGAGAGGAGAAGGTCGTTGGTGATTTTGAGGAGAGCAGTTTCAGTACTGTGGTTGGAGCGGAATCCGGATTGGAATGTTTCATACAGGTTATTGGCAGAGAGGTGATGTTTGAGTTGAGTGGCTACAGCGCGTTCACTAGATCTGACCTAGTTTGTAGTGAGTATGGTAGAGTGTGGGTATGCATGAGGCAGTTTGGAAAATTGGCCTCATGGGGAAGGGAGAGGGGGCACAGATTCGGCACTGCCTTCCCTACAACCGAATTGAAACTAAAAGGTGTATCATTCCCAAATTATTTTCTCTGGACACTTTATTAAATAACACTAATGGTGTTATATCTGCCACTCTCCAATCCAATGAGCCGTCAATTATATCAGTTAACATCCCACTTATCTGCCCTGCCATCTTCCTCCATCATTTGAAAGAGCGCAGCCTCAGATACACGTTCACTTCCCCAACCAACCACACCCCAATCCATCCCAATCCATCCCATGCCATGCCATGCCATGCCACTCCACCCCATGTCATGTCATGTCAACACACCCCATGCCATCCCATCCCACCACACCCCATGCCACGCCACCCCACGCCAACCCATCCAACCACACCCCATCCCACCACACCCCATCCCATCACATCACACCCCATCCCATGCCATGCCACTCCACATTCCACCCCATCCCATCACACCACACCCCATGCCACCCCACCCTATCCCATCACACCCCATCCCATCCCATCCCACCCCACGCCATGACACCACGCCCCATCCCATGCCACCACACCTTATTCCATGCCACCACACCCCATCCCATCCCATCCCACCCTATCCCATGCCACCCCATCCCATGCCACCACACCCCTCCCAAGCCACCCCACGCTATCCTATCCCATGCCACAGCACCCCATCTCATAAAACCCCATCCCATCACACCACACCCCATCCCATGCCACCCCACCCTACCCCATGCCACTCCATCCCATGCCACCCCACCCTATCCCATACCAACCCTGCCCTATCCCATGCCACCCCAAACCACCCCATTCCATCCCACCACACCCTATCTCATGCCACCCCACCCTATCCCATGCCACACCACCCCACCCCATCCCATGCCACCCCATCCCATCACACCCTATCCCATGCCACCACACCCCATCCAATGCCACCACACCCCATCCAATGCCACCACACCCCATCCCATGCCACCACACCCCATCCATGCCACCACACCCCATCCCATGCCACCACACCCCATCCCATGCCACCACACCCCATCCCATGCCACCACACCCCATCCCATGCCACCACACCCCATCCCACCACACCCCATCCCACCACACCCCATCCCATCCCACCACACCCCATCCCATCCCATGCCACCACACCCCATCCCATCCCATGCCACCACACCCTATCCCATGCCACCACACCCCATCCCATGCCACCATACCCCCTCCCATGCACCACACCACATCCCATCCCACCACACCCTATCCCATGCCACCACACCCTATCCCATGCCACCACACCCTATCCCATGCCACCACACCCTATCCCATGCCACCACACCCTAACCCATGCCACCACACCCTAACCCATGCCACCACACCCCATCCCATGCCACCACACCCCCTCCCATGCACCACGCCCCATCCCATGCCACCACGCCCCATCCCATGCCACCACGCCCTATCCCATGCCACTACGCCCTATCCCATGCCACCACGCCCTATCCCATGCCACCACGCCCTATCCCATGCCACCACGCCCTATCCCATGCCACCACGCCCTATCCCATGCCACCACGCCCTATCCCATGCCACCCCGCCCCAACCCATGCCACCACACCCCATCCCATCCCATCCCATCCCATGCCACCCCGTCCCATCCCATCCCATCACACCCCACCCCATGCCATGCCACCCAAACCCATCATCATCAGACATCATCGCCTCGTGCACGTCGATTGCGAAACGTCAGCGAAATACGTGAGAAATAAATAAATAACTACTCTACCATTCTTGTCCATCAAGTACATGAACACAGGGAAGGCCAGGAAGCCCACGGCGCTCCAGGACGAAAGCAGCAACCGATTCGTGGTTGTATTCATGAAAGGGAAAGTGTCTTCCGTGGTGAACGAAATACTGCGAGCCAGGCCTTGAGAAAACGCGAACCACGAGAACAGTACCAGAGCTAGATAGCGTCTTCGGCAGCCAGCACCACGACCGGGCTCCGGTGCTAACCCTAAATCGGAAGAGCTATATCTAGTATTAGTAACTATTGTGGGAGACATAAGCCTCTGTCGTTCTCCATGTCCTTCCATTGCAGTCAAAAGTGGTCACTTAGACGACAAGATGGTAAAACGATAAGGCCTGAAACCCTAACATCAGCGAGCTGAACACACTTCGCTCACGCACTTAAAACCTGACTGCCGTCAACAATGCTGTCTTGTAGAATAGGAAGTCAAAATTAAGTGTCACATTAACGAAGATTCATATTTCCATAATGGCTTCATATAGTTAATAAAAGTTCACTTTTCCGTGGTGCACAGAAAAACAATTCGGAAGAAACGGGAGCCCAGCGTTGCTGAATGGAACTTGTTGATACTCATCAGGATTTAGTCCCAATCGTTGATTAAATCTTCTTGATTTCGAACTAAACGGTTTCAGCACATATATCTGGGACCAATAAATGATTCAAATTTCCTTTGTGTATACAAAGAAAGTGAAAATTGTAATGTTTCACACCTGGTATCTTTCGAGGTGTTAGAAGTCATGAAGCAAAACCGTTTTTTCTTAATTACAGGAATGACCGCAATGTGGTCACAACCTGCGACAAAATCTGAAAACGGGCCCATGAGGAAAAACATATTTAAAGGACTCTTAAAAGATGAACAGCATGATTGGGAAACACATTTAATGCGCTATTTAAAAATCCCACCTGTGTCCGAAAGAAGTGGTTTAGTTTCGCATTTTAAATATGAAATAGACAATGCCGAGAAACGAACGAAACCAATTAGAATTACCATTTAGAACCCAATATAATTACCCTTTACAACCCTATACAATTACCCTTTAGAACAATTTAGATAGAACCCATTAGAATTACCCTTTACAACCCTTTAGAATTACCCTTTAGAATCCTTTAGAATCACCCTTCAGAATTACCCATTAGAATTACCCATTAAAATTACTCTTTAGCATACCCTTTATAATTTTCCTTTAAAGCACAGTAGAATCCTTTAGAATTACGATTTAGAACCCTTTAGAATTTGCCTTTAGAACACATTAGAATCCTTTGGAATTACCCTTTAGAATTACCCTTTAGAACCCATTAGAATCCTTTTGAATTATCCTTTAGAATTACCCTTCAGAATTACCCCTTAGAATTACCCTTTAGAATTACCCTTTATACAACAACACAACAACATGCATTTTAAAGGCCATTTTCCCTGCGAGAGCGGGGGATAGCCTTGCGGTCCCCATGACAATCTTCTCCATTTTGCCCTATTTTCTGCATCTCCCCTTGTTAACCCCCTTGCCCGCATTTCTTCTTCCATCATCTTTAGCCAAGTCTTTCTCGGTCTTCCCCGTCCTCTACTTCCTTCTACATTCATTTCCATCACTCTTCTCAACCAGTCACTTTCATCTTTCCTCAACACATGACCAAACCATCTCAACCTGTTCTTCTTCACAGCATCAATCACAGGCTCTATTCCCATCATCTTTCGCAATTCATCATTTGTCTTCCTCTATCTCAACGATACTCCGCACATCCATCGAACCATTCGCATTTCCACCCTTTCCAGCCTTCGTTGCTGCTCGACGTTCATTACCCATGTCTCGCTCCCATAAATCATAACACTTCCCACACATGCAGCATACACCTTTCCCTTCAGCTTCAACGACACTCCCCTCCTCATCAGCATGCCACTCCGTTCCCGAAACGTCTTCCATGCACATCTCACTCTTGCAACCGTTTCCGAGTCTGATCCACCTTCTCCATTCAGCATGTCTCCGAGGTAGCAAAATGTTTTCACACCTTCCAGCTTCACGCCGTCTCCAAGATCCAACTCAACATTTCCTCCATCTGCAGCTCCCTCTGTGCACACCTTACATTTGAATGTAGCTGCCACACTGGTTAATGACCCTCTCAGACCACTACATTTTTGATGAACCCACTCAGCGCACATTGTACATTGAATGGAGTTCACTCCGACACCCTTCCTGCACACAGCACAGCGCCACTTCCCAGTTCTTTCCACCTCACCACATGCTTTACCACTTGCCATCACCTTCGTCTTTCCTATATGCACCTTCAGACCTTTGTCTCCATACATTCCTTCCACTTGTTCATCTTTTCCTTCAGTCCATCCATACTTTCCGCAATCAACACCAGATCATCTGCATACAAAAACTCCCACGGTAAACCCTCCTTTACGTTCTGAGCCAGCACCTCCATCACAGCTACAAATAGTAGTGGACTTAGTACCGACCCCTGATGCACTCCCACCTTCACCACAAACTCACCACTGTTCCCGTCTTTCGTCCTTAAAGCTGTGCGTGCTCTTTTGTACATTGCCATCACTACTCTGATCAACCATTCCTCCACTCCTACCTTCCTCAATGCCCATGTCAATACTTTGCGTGGAACCCTATCGAATGCTTTCTCCAGATCAACAAACCCAAAAAACAACTTCTTCCTCTTCTCCATGTACTTCTCCTGCAACTGCCTCACAATAAAGAGCGCGTCTGTCGTTCCTCTTCCTGGCATAAATCCAAACTGCATTTCGTCGATCTTCACTTTCTTCCTTATCCTCCTCTCCAACACCCTTTCCAATACCTTCATTCCATGCTCCAATAACTTTATTGCTCGGTACGAGCCACACTCCAGAGGATCACCTTTCCCCTTGTATGGAGGGACGAGGGTACTCAGTTCCCAATCCACTGGAATGCGGCCTTCTTTCACCACCAGATTACAGATCTCTGTCATTCTCTTCACACCCCAACTTCCTGCTGCCTTCAACATATCTCCCACAACTCCCGTCGGCCCTCCCGCTTTTCTACTCTTCATTGCTTTTATCGCTTCCTCAACTTCCTTCTCAGTTATCTTCTCTGCCGGTCCTAAAACTGTGTTACTCTCTTTGTTGCCATCCCATTCATTCTCTGTATTCAACAGCATTTCCATATACCTTTTCCATCTTCCTTTAATTTCATCTGGGTCGACAACGATTTGTCCCACTTCATCCTTCAAGCAACTCACCCCCATCACATCACACCTCTCTTTCGCTATCTGCTTTGCAATCCTGAATACCGTTGTCTGACCCACTACCCAATCCAAGCTTTCTCCGAACATTTTCCTACATGCCTCCTGCGCCTTTGCTACCTCTTTCTTTGCAGCCTTCCTGGCTGCCTTATAACTTTCATGCTCTGCTGTTTCTGCTCCCGTACCCTTCGCCTTCTGCCACTCCTTGAACTTCTTCCTCTTCTCGTCAATCCTCTTTCCAACTTCCTCATCCCACCACCATGTTTGCGAGTGCCTCGGTGGTCCTTTTGTCCATCCACATACCTCACCAACGGCTCCCAACAGACTATCTTTCATTGACATCCAACCACGTTCAAGCTCAACCACATCATCCTCTACCCTTCTCAGCCTCTCTTTTAATGCCTCCCTAACTGTCACCTCTTTCAACCTCCACACCTTCATTCTCGGTTGGTACTTCACCTGCCGAGCTCTCCTCGCACCTTTCACCCTTATGTCGCAGACAACCAAGTCGTGCTGTGAAACAGCCTCCTCCCCTGGGATCAGCTTTGTGTCCCAGAGGTGCCCCCTATCTCACCTACGCACCATCAGGTAGTCAACGGTTGTCGTCGACCCTCCTGACGTGTATGTAACAAGCTTATTATCCTCCTTCTGGAACTGAGTATTACAAATAAACAAATCAGCTCCAACAGCAAACTCCAAAATCCTTTCACCTTCTCCATTTCTCACACCATATCCGTAACCCCCATGAACTCCCTCAAAACCATCCATACTCCTTCCCACATGTCCATTTAGGTCTCTTCCTACCACAACAACCCTCCTCATCTTTCACGTTTTCCATCAGCTTCTCTATCGCACACCAGAACTTGTCCTTCTCTTCATCGCTCCGACCAACCTGCGGAGCATATCCCGAGATGACGTTCACCAAGAGCTTTACAATCATCATTTTCACCATCATCAACCTATCACTCACTCTAGTCACACTCACCACACTGTCTACAAACTCCTCAGAAAACAGGACACCAACACCATTCACGCCCTCTGGGCACCCTTGCCACACAAACTTGTATTTCTGTCCCTGCCTACCCTTCACCATTCTCACACCACTTCCCTTCCATCTCGTCTCTTGCACACAACATGTGTCCACTCTTCTTCAGATCAATACTTCCACTACTTCTCCTGATCTCCCTGTCATTGTCCCTACATTCCACATCCCAAACCTCAGAAACCGATCTCCACTTCGGGCTGTACCCTGCCCATATGTAGTTGTAATTGTCATGGTTCTCTTTTTGAGGCAATGTTATTATGGCCGGATGCCCTTCCTGACGCCAACCCTCTTAATCGCCTCTTACGACACGCAGGGATACGGTGTACCTATTCTAACCAGGGTACACACCGGGATCCAGGGTACCCTTTATACCCCATTATAATCCTTTAGAATTACCGATTAGAATTACCCTTTAGAATTACCCATTAGAACCCATTAGAACCCTTTAGAATTACCCTTTAGAACATATTAGAATCCTTTGGAATTACCCTTTAGAATTACCCTTTAGAACCTATTAGAATCCTTTAGAATTACCCTTTAGAATTACTCTTTAGAATTACCCTTTAGAACCTATGAGATTCCTTTAGAATTACCCTTTAGAATTTCCCTTTAGAATTACCCTTTAGAACCCATTATAACCCATTAGAATCCTTTAGAATTACCCTTCAGAAATACCCTTTCGAATTATCCTTTAGAATTACCCATTACAACCCTTTAGAATTACCCTTCAGAACCCATTAGAATTACACTTTAGAACCCTTTAGTGTAGCAGCATAGCAAACCTGTTGTGCATTTTGTGATACAAGCACCAAATTTGGCACAAATGTACATTAATATGTTGCGAACATTTTCAGATATTGGGCCACTTGAAATTCCGTAATTTTTTTTTTCAAATTTTTTCAAATTTCGTAATTTCAAATTTTTCGGGTGACACCGTCACAATTTCGGTCTTCGAGGCCGGCCGATATAGTGGGGCGGCTTAGCCCAAATATTCAAAAGAATTGTGCATTTTGTGATACAAGCACCAAATTTGGCACAAATGTACATTAATATGTTGCGAACATTGTGTGGTCAGCAATGAAGACGAGAGTCTGAATTACATGTATGCAAAAGACCTTGTGAACCAGTGAAGCAAATACACGGGTAAGCATGAATTAAATCTAGGGCATGATATAATTTCCATGATGTTTACCTCTACACTCAATGGTGGAAGGAGGTAATGTTTTGATCCCAGCTTGTCTGTATGTCTGTTTGTCTGTTAGTCCACAAAATTCCAGACAAAGCTTGTAGTAGTGGTAGTTGTAGTGGTAGTGGTGATAACAGCAATTGTTATATAGAACTGAACTTATATTATTATTATATGCAGAAAATAACTTCATTTCTATATGCCCTGCAGTGGACAGGTTAATTGGTTTATGCACTGAAGGGGTCACCCTGGTGTGCACTGCTGTGTTCTGCCTCACTGAGTTGTTCAGGTATGATGTACTCAGCACAAGCTTCCGGTCGGCCCGGAGGTGGGGGTGCGGGGCCTGTCACGGAACGTCAAAACAAACGGCCTGCCGGGGCCGCCCAACAGTCGGGCGTGAGGGGCGCGTCCACTAATGGAACGCCTCTCGCTTCCCAGATCGAGGGCCACGTGGTCAGGAGAACCTCGTCCCTTCCGGTCACACTTTGCCTATCGGCCGGCCTCGAAGACCGAAATTGTGACGGTGTCACCCGAAAAATTTGAAATTACGAAATTTGAAAAAATTTGAAAAAAAATATTACGGAATTTCAAGTGGCCCAATATCTGAAAATGTTCGCAACATATTAATGTACATTTGTGCCAAATTTGGTGCTTGTATCACAAAATGCACAATTCTTTTGAATATTTGGGCTAAGCCGCCCCACTACTTAGAGTATTGGACTTATCCTTTAAATTACCCATTGGAATAATCATTTAGAACCCATTATAATTACCCTTTACAACCCTTTAGAATTACCCTTTAGAACAATTTAGAACACATTAGAATTACCCTTTGCAACCCCATTAGAATTACCCTGTAGAATTACCCTTTAGCATTGCCATTTATCATTTTCCTTTAAAAAACAGTGGAATCCTTTAGAATTACCATTTAGAACCCTTTAGAATTTGCCTTTAAAACACATTAGAATCCTTTAGAATTACCCTTTAGAATGACCCTTTGGAACCCATTTGAATCCTTTTGAATTACCCTTTAGAATTACCCTTGAGAATTACAATTTGGAATTAAGCTTTATAATTACCCTTTAGAATTAACCTTTAGATTTACCCTTTGGAATTACCCTTTACTAGGGCATGCCCGTACTATATATATGCCCGTACTATATATCTATCTAAAATTATATCCCCCCCCCTCTATTTACATGAAATGGTTTGGTCCATTCGCAACGCCAAAGCGAACGGCGAACGGCTTGCGAGTACAGTGACAATCCCCCCCCTCTATTTACATGAAATGGTTTCGTCCATTCGCAACGACCACAGAACCCCCCCCTCTATTTACATGGAATGGTTTGGTCCATTCGCAACGCCGGCACACGATCGTTCGCTGCTCTCTGATTGGTTGAATCGTTTTTTGTACATAGCTCGGTAAGTAATTGTCCGATTAATATGAAACCTTGAAAAGGCACATCCTCGGGTCCCCAGCAATATACCTGGCAAGTTAAAAGTATATCGGACCCGTGGTTGTCGAGAAACAGCGGTCACAGACAGACAAACGTACAAACGTACAGACAGAGATTACTGGAATTATAGATAGATAACCCACTAGCAAAAGTACCCGGCATTGCCGGGTGGGGGAGGGGAGGGGAGGGGAACGGGGGGGAGGGGGAGGGGGGAGAGGGGAGAAGAGGGGGGGGATGTGGGAGGGTGAGGGATGGGAGGGGGGTGGGAGGGGAAACGGGTGGGGGGGGGGGAGGGGAGAAAGAGGGGGAGGGGGAGAGGGGAGAAGAGGAGGGGATGGGGAGGGTGAGGGATGGGAGGGGGTGGGAGGTGGGAGGGGAGGAGGGATGGGAGGGGGGGAAGGGGGGGAGGGGGGAGTGAGTGGGGGGGGAAGGGGG
>NW_027618247.1:0-80020 GCF_964187855.1 Myxine glutinosa
CTCCTCCTCCCCTCCTCCCCTCCTCTCCTCTCCTCCCCTCCTCTCCTCTCCTCCTCCCCTCCCCCCCTCCTCTCCTCCCCCCCTCCCCTCCTCCCCCCCCTCCCCTCCTCTCCTCCCCTCCTCTCCTCCCCCCTCCCCTCCCCTCCCCTCCCCTCCTCTCTCCCCCCCCCTCCTCTCTCCCCCCCCTCCTCTCACCTAAGATGAGCATTGGCTTCACCTCATGATTAAATGTTCGTCATATTTGCCGTTTATAAATTTTTCATCAAGAAATAGTCCCCAGATCCGCATGCTCCACTTGAAGAACGACATGCGGCGGTTTGCTCGCGGCCTCGGATGCGCATGCTCTTTGCATCAGTGGGTGCCCATTTTGCCGGCGAATGTGATCATCACCGGTAATTGGTCACCTATGATTCGCAGGGATGAATCGCCTCCGACATGTGATCCATTTAACAAACGTTACAAGCTCAGGGCATTGTTGTTAACCTTTGAGGGAATGACGAGGTGATTGCATAGTTTCGGATACGTTCTTACCTTTATTCAATTGTTCACATTGTTCCTCCTGCAGCTTTCTATTCAGGGTTTTTATGGAGTTTTTCTTCCTCTCCTCCAAGCCACAACCACTTTTTTATTTGACCACGTGCTGCAAGGTAGGATGAGTGCAGGTATTTTTTGTGTCCCTCCATTATCCTCCCCTACCCCGTGCTCCACCCTCCACCAACTTTGCAAATAGCTGCTGTTCTGGTAAATGTTTGGAAGAAGCTTTTTGACCAAAATTACAAGCCACATCCCAACGGGTTAACGGGCTTGAGCTGGCATAGGGGTACACACACTTCCGGGTTCGAATCTCGGCTCGGTTATAAACAGTCATCCTGGTGTTGTGTGTCTGCATCCCTTTGTAGCAGGTTGACCCGGTGTCCTCTATGTTACAGGACCGTCCCGTTTCATTCTTTCCCGGGACGCCGTTTGTGTTTGTGCTATATTGTGTCTGTACTGTGTCTCACCGTTGTGTTCGTGCCGTGTCGATGTCCCACGCCAGTGGAGGTGGGACGGAGCGGTGGTGGCGAGGTGAAAATGCTCCACTGGCAGGCCGGCGGCTTAATCGTCGGGACGGCGTCCTTTCTCGATCGTGGCGGATAACCACAAAATCCAGCCATCCCTGTTTCATATCAGTACTCTGAAAAATGTTGAGCACAAAAGCGAACATTTTTGTGGCGCCGATCCACACTTGGGTATTTCAGAAAAACCTCGTCCAATTTCTTGCAACCCTCGGATATTTTTGCCCATTGGTGTGGCATGAAATCATGTCGGTTTGTATTACGACAATCACCAAGGACGCATCGACCCGGCATCTTTGTGCACATTCGAAAATTATTCGCCATTTGAGTTAAATTGGACCACGATTCAACTCGTAAACAATACGGAAATGGCAGTCGACTTCCTGGTTGTGACGTCACGACTAATCTTGAAGAAAAATATTTCGACTTTTAATCGATAAATTACCTATTTGTAAATCGCAAATCGGAAAAAAGACAGAAAATATGTATTTTGTAGCTTATTAAGGGATAGATTAGCGTTGAGGTGGACTGAATGTTTGGGTTCCTTTTAAGCAGCAGTAGCGACTTTCATAAGGTATTCGTACGCGTTTGTGCTTTATGATGGGTTTTACTTCTGGTAGGGGTGCCCCACACAACGCCACGATGAACTATTGTTACATGTTAACACTGCATTTGAGGAGTGCCCCACACAACGCCATGATGAGATATTAATACATGTTAACAAGGAGTTTTAGGAGTGCCCCACACAACGCCATGATGAGATATAATACATGTTAACACGGAGTTTTAGGAGTGCCCCACACAACGCCATGATGAGATATAATACATGTTAACACGGAGTTTTAGGAGTGCCCCACACAACGCCATGATGAGATATAATACATGTTAACACGGAGTTTTAGGAGTGCCCCACACAATGCCATGATGAGATATAATACATGTTAACACGGAGTTTTAGGAGTGCCCCACACAACGCCATGATGAGATATAATACATGTTAACACGGAGTTTTAGGAGTGCCCCACACAACGCCATGATGAGTTATAATACATGTTAACACGGAGTTTTAGGAGTGCCCCACACAATGCCATGATGAGATATAATACATGTTAACACGGAGTTTTAGGAGTGCCACACACAACGCCCTGATGAGATATAATACATGTTAACACGGAGTTTTAGGAGCGCCCCACACAATGCCCTGATGAGATATTAATACATGTTAACACGGAGTTTTAGGTGTGCCCCACACAACGCCATGATGAGATATTAATACATGTTAACATGGAGTTTGAGTAGTGCCCCACACAATGCCCTGATGAGATATTAATACATGTTAACACGGAGTTTTAGGAGTGTCCCACACAAATATGAGATATAATACATGTTAACACGGAGTTTGAGGGGTGCCACAGAGTAGTACATGTTAACACGGAGTTGTTCCGTAATAACATTTAATATTATGTTATTATCATTAGTTTTGTTATTATCTCGCCCCTTATAAAGGAAGAGGAGAAGAAGAATCACCTCTGCCACCGAGGTTATGTTTTCAGGCCTGTTTGTTTATTTGTCTGTGAGCATGATATCTCAAAATGTTATGGACGGATTCGGACAAAACTTGGTGGACAGATTATGTGTGTGACGAGGACGAATTGATTCGATTTTGGTTGAGGTCCGAATCCAGATCGGCCTATCAGTGGGACACAAAACGTAAACTGTGCAGCCTGGCGGAGGTTTGCGCTCTACCGAGTTCCTTTCTCGTTACTTTTGTTTTTAGAAGCGGCCTTGGAAAAACACCGTGATGAGCTTTCTGTACACCTAAACACGGATTTCGCCCCAGGGCGGAAAACCGTGTTGGGAAGGGCGGGAGGTGAATTAGGTCGCTACAACCTACATTGTGTGACCCTTAATCCTCCTGTCAAGTTTGGGTCGAGATTGGATAAATAGGGATCGAATGTAACGCGGTCAGACAGACAGATCGAACGAAAGTGCATATTTACGTACAATATGAACTGCAATGTGGAAGAATTGTACACCGCTCCTTTCCTATGCCATCTCCAGGCATTGCAAATCGTCATTGCAGGGCACCAAAGGGGGCTCGGCAGTGACGCACGCTGAAAGAGAGTACTCAGTTTTCACTCTGGTTTCTTGTTTTCTTGCTTTCTTGTTTGTTTGTCCGGACGATATCTCAGCCATCCTTTGAGCTAGGAAGCTGAAATTTCGGCACAATAGTGAGCAAGTCCTTTGTCAAAAACGGTATTATTTTTTTTTGATTAATCAATAAATTGAGGAGTTATTTAATTATTAGCGATTAATTAAGTACTTATTTAATTAATCAAATTTCCTTTCTCTTCTGACCATTAACTCAGGCACCTTTTGAGTGAGGAAGCTGATATTTGGACATGCCAATGACCAGGTGATTTGGCTGCAAAGGATATTTTTGATTTATTAATTAATCAATTAATCGATTAATTATTTAATTATTCGATTAATGACAAAAACTTTTTTTTTTTAAAGTTACAGATTCTGATGAAATAGTGGTAGTTTATGTGTTCTCTGACCAAATTGATTAATAATTTAATTTTTTTATGATTATTATTTATTTCTTTTCATTATAATTAATCATTTATTTATTTTCTTTCTCATTTGGCCAATATCTCAGGCACCTTTTGAGCTGGGAAGCTAATATTTGGACATGAGTGACCAAGTGATGTGACTATCAAAGATATTTTTGATTTTTTGATTAATCATTTCATCTATTAATTATTTATTGATTAATCGATTAATTATTTATTGAGTAATCAATTAATTATTTAATTTTTTATAAATGACTTATTTAATTACATTTCTAAAAGATACATCTTCGGATGAAGCACTAGTGGTTTAGTTATGCGATTAGCCAATTGATTATGAAAATATTTTGTGATAATCTTTTATTGATTTTAATTATACAATTAATCAATCAATTAGTGTACACCTCTCCCTCCCAATGCAGCCTCAATGAGCTGCACTGCGGTAATGCCGGGCGCCGGAGGCACCCCGGCAATGCCGCGCTGCAGCATATTTAATTATTTGGCATGGGGCGGTGTACTTTGAATGTATGTGTACTTGTTTGTTTATTTCTTTTATCACTTTTATGATGCCCGTTCGTTGAATGTAAAATTAATTTGAGTCGTTGGTTAAGTTTGTGGCTCCCCATCACAACGGCAAATAATAAAGCTTCGTCACGCACGTCTGACCCGATTGTTCTCCCGTCCACCACCATCACCACCCCAGGCAGCGACGAAGGCCTTCACGTGACCGTTTGGACGTGGTTGGAATTTTTCCTTTCCTCCATCTTCCGTGCTCTGTGGGTCATGCCTTTGTTTCTGCTGAGCAAGATTGTCAATGCAATCTGGTTCCAGGTCTCTTGCCTCCTACTCACCACTCACCACCAAACAATGCATTTGTTAGCACAAATCAAGCCTGATGTTGGCTTAGCAGTTCACGTAGCTCAGTTAAGATCCCTAGGGTCTTGAGTTCAAGCCCCTGTCATACTGTTGAATTAACACCAGGCAGGTCCATTTAGCCTGTCGTCCTCCCCCTCCACCGCCCCCCCCCCCCATAATGAAGGACCAATGAAAATTGGGGGGGGGGGGGGGGGGGGTCTAGTATTTGCTTTAAAAACCATCTTACCCAGGAAAGCTCTCGATTGTAAGGCCACGTGACTGCTCTACTCACCCCACTGCATCATTACAGCAATGCTGCTTGGTTGTTTCAGGACATCGCAGACCTGGCGTTCCTGGGGTCCAGCGGATCCGTGCAGGCCTTCCCAAGCGTCAGCAAGTTTGTAGCGGACCTTCTGTTCAGCTTGCTCCTTCAGGCGCTCTTCCTGCTGCAGGTGTGTTGATTGTTCTGGCATTATCATACTTTTACAATTCATGTAGTTCCCCATTAATGGTCAAATCCCAGTATCAGGTTTCATACTTGTGTGAAGCACTGATCCAAGCTTGTAGTGGATCGGGGTTCGAAATCTGACTTTATGGATCAATGGGAAGCACACCACCTCCATGCGATTCTGTCCGCACTCTTGGAGATAATGCCGAGTTGATTCCAAGCCACATTATGGTCATGTGACCTGTATTTGTTTTGCCAAAAATAGGATTTGAAGCGTCTCCTCTGAAGTTAAGTTGGACCAAATTGGTAGAAAAAAAATAAAAAATAAAAAAATTAACCACCTTGAGGCCATTTTTCCCCGCAAGCGGGGGTTGGCCTTTTTCGGGAACCGTGGTTGTTGTTGTTTTTCGGTCCCCTTTTTGAAGCAATGTTTTACGGCCGGATGCCCTTCCTGCCGCCAACCCTTTTTGTCGCCTTTTACCTTTAACGACAAACAGGGAATTACCAGTGAACTGGTACTCAAATTGAACTGGTACCAAATTGGTAGGAAGTAACATATTTGGTTTTGGAACAGCTGAGCACACCTTTATGTCCTCTGGCCCTCTTGAGCCATGGCTTTCTGGCAGGAACCGTTGAGAAACCTGATTAGTCGTTTTGGACGAAGCTCGGTGCTTTTGACCGGTGCGTGGCCGCCATTTTTGAAGGTCGGCGAAGCTTGGTGGAAATGTTGGGTCTATCAATCGGTGAAGTTTCTTGGAACATTGAAACTTCAACTTGGACGCAAAAACTCTTCCTGTAAAGGCATCCCGCGATGTAAAAGCGATTTATAACAATGGTGGACTCGGTGTTCAAGTGTCATTTTGTCTCTGAGCAAGCGGGGTTTTGGCATCATGGAGTTCGTGCCAACTAAATTGGTTGTCCTTCCACAGGAACAATGTTGGCTGTCCTTTTGCCTTGTACCTGTTTGAGGCGGCGGGTAGGGACACGGGTAAACGTTATTGGTGATACGTGCACTCGTGTGATTTTAAACGAAGGACGTGCTGGTTGTAAAGAGAATAAATGGTTCATAGGCCGACGTGTTGTGCGTGCAGGGTATGAGTGTGAACCTTTTGCCGATTCCGGCGGTGGGACACGTCGTATCCCTGCTGCACATGTCCCTCCTGTACTCGCTATACTGCTTCGAGTACAAATGGTTTAACATGGGTGAGTGTGCTGGCACGGACGCATGCTCGTGTTTTGGGAAGAGGTTTGAATCGTTTGTGCAGCTGCCGGGATGCCTCGGCCTTGCGTGCGACATCTCGTTTTGTTTCCCTTCTCTCAGTGTGTTGTGCGGCGGTTGTTTTACTGCAGGTGTGGAAGTCCATCAAAGGTTGGCTTTCATCGAGTGCAACTGGCCCTACTTTTTGGGATTTGGGTTACCCCTTGCCATTCTCACTGCACTTCCATCATCGTTTCTCATCAGGTGTGTGACTTGCTCACTTTTGACTCATTCCATTTAATGCTCCTGTTTGTGATGAGGCTCACCTGGGAAGTGACACATTTGAAGGCCCCAGGTGCCTTTGGGTTGGGAGGGGGAGGGGGAGCACTTGGGGGTTTGTTAGGGGGCGGGGGGAGAGGTGAAAGCTTTGTCATATTTTACATTACGGAATTCCCACGGGTTCCTGCTAGTTTTCTTGAATCATTACATTTCATACCGATTTACTCATGTAAGTCACATTTGGTGGTGGCTTATCAAGTGTTGTTTAATATTATTATTTCTATAATTAAATGAGTGATTGTACAATATTGTACTCGCTCCCCTCCCCCTATCCATAGTGGCTGTGTCTTCTCCATACTCTTTCCACTGTTCATCATCAGCGGGAACGAGGCAGACCCTCCGCGCCAGCCATTGTAAGCAAACGCCACCTCCTTTCGGTTTCAATTGGCCATATTTGCCTTTTCTTTCTTTCTCACGCTTTGTACCACAAGCCTGGTGTTGGCTTAGCGGTTAGGGTGCCGGCTTGGGATCCGAGGATCCTGGGTTCGAATCCCGGTCGATTGCTGAATTAACACCAAGGGGGTTGACTCAGCCTGTCATCCTTCCGAGGTCAGCAAATTGAGTACCAGTTCACTGGTAATTCCCTGTGTGTCGCAAGAGGCGACTAACAGGGTTGGTGGCAGGAAGGGCATCCGGCCATAAAAAAAAAATCCTTCAAAAAGGGGACCACGGTGCCCAAAAAAGGCCGACCCCTGCTTTGCGGGGGGAAAATGGCCTCTAAATTTCTCATGCTTTGTACCATCTTTCCACAGCAACTTCCCGTTACGCCTCTTCTCATTGGTTGTTGCTCTGAGCAATCGGATTTTCCATCGGAGTCTGCACACGCACCTTGCGCCCGTGTCTCGGACGTCACTGTCGTCTCAAAACCAACCTGCGCCCGTCACTCATGCCACCACCACCATCACGCCACAATCCCCGCAGATCTTAACTCCTCTCATTCCTCTGATACCCGAGAGCAGTGCGGCGATCAACCTCACGCCATCGCCCTCACACGCTAAAAGAGCTGGAGCTCACAGACGATGATCTCCCTAGCTTTGGTGACAGGATGGTGTGTTGTTTATGTCTGCACCGTTGTTGCTTCCGTATGTTGGTGGTGAGGACTTCCGGTTTATTCGGTGAGGGTGACACCAAGTTTAACGGCGGTTGCTGCGTGGGGAGAGATGGTAATGTGCAGTAAACCGACTTGAGCCATCTTATCCACGCTCGTCCATTTCTTCCGCCTGATAATGCGTCGCAATACCTTCCATGTTTGCCACGTTTATTTCCACCATTCTGATTGTCTGCCGTGTCGGTGCTTTACGAGGAGGTCGATGGCGTATGCCGTTCTTTGAGGGGGCGCGAGGCCTACTGTCCTACCTGTTCGTATCCTCTGGGAGACCGAGGTCCAATGATTTATTATGAAGAGCGAGCGCGTATGTGATGGTACATCGGTTAAATTGTTCAATCTTCTCATGATGTACGGGGTCATTGCATGAAATGGTGAGAGCTCCACTACCAGAAATGATCCAACCAGCAGGCCTGCAGACCATTAGCCTGGCATTTTGGCATTTGGACGTGCCAAGGGTCCCTTAGAGAAATATGCGGATGCTTTCGATAGAAATTTGCTTTGGGTGTGACGGATAACCGAGTGTGTTGAACTTTTAAATGGCACTCTGTGCACATTACCCATGTTACTCTGCACACTCACTCCATTTCTGCCTCCAATCAAAACCAGGACAAGAAAACACTACTACTGCCTGCAGCAAGGACTATTTTATGGTTCCGGGCCTGGTCCGCCGGGGGGGGGGGCATGTCTTTTCATTAAAAGTGAACCGATTTTACTTTATTTCTGCCTCGGACGTGAAATTGAATTTGTGCAAGAGACAAACACGTGCCGTACATGTGAGGATGTGGACGGAGCGTCTGATTTGCTCACTCGGGGAACGAGCTCTCCATGTCGTCTTGTGCACAGGTAACGTGAAAGTCGCTTTACCTTTGCTAAAATCAAATGCTGCAAACGACGTCGAAAAGGACTGGATGACAAATTCAATGGTTCAACGAGAATGGCGGAGCACATTCAGATACAATGACATTCATTACCTTCACCACCCAAGGTGGACGCAGGTTATGTTTTCACCCTTGTTTATCTGTCTGCGAGCAGGATATTTCGAGTTACGGACAGATTCAAATGAAATTTCGTGGACAGGTTGCGTGTGTGACGAGGATTCGATTTTGGTGAAGATCCGGATCCGGATACTAGAATTTTCCAAGTGATTCCTCACCATTGAGAGATGGGTCCATAAACGATATCTTAAAAAAATATGAATGGGTTCTGACAAAACTTAGTGGATTCGTTTGGTAGGTGACACGAACAAGCCGATTCGATTTTAATTTGGGTCCCGATTCACATCCGGCCTAGCAGTGGGCCACAAAACGTAAACCGTTCACTTTGGCGGAGGTATGCGCTCTACCGAGTGCCGTTCTAGTTATTGTAAGGACTGCACAATAAAATCTGTATTTGAAGAGTTTGAGAGTGAATGCTTTACTCAGGAGGGGTAAAGCAACTTTCAGGCCACCGTGGACACAATTATAGGCTTACCTTTCCTCAGAAGAAAGACTGCAACCACCTTTATTGAGGCTCAATAGCATTCCCATCTGAATCCTTGGCTTTGGATGTACGGAACACCGGTACCAAGTTGCATAAAAACCTAACCTTTGAACCCATGTATGATCTCATGTAGTTTTACATGTACAAGCTCCACCATGAATCTTGGATCGGGCTAAACAAAAACTGCTGCTTCCTTGATGTTTGCTCCCACAGTCAAGGATGTCTGTCGTACCTGCTTAGATTGCCAAGGTAGGCTGCAAGGCAAATTCCAGTCTCAGCTACACTTCCCCAAACTGCAAGTGCAGGTTCCTTCACTTCATTTCAAAGCTTCCCTTTACACCGAGACACAAGTATTCACACCAAAGCCGAGGATGATGAATCGATTAGCTCTTTTATTCTTCAGATAAATTGTTCATTTTCCACCAAAAAAAAAAAAATCAAATTCTCTATCTGGATTTAGCGGGTAGGGCCGCTTTGCATCCTGCGTGTCCTTGCCAACGTCCATCCGCCATGGTTAGTTACTGTGCAGGTGTGGATACCGCCACACCGTTTCTGGGAATGCTTCCAGGGCTCGAGGAGGCGCTAGCCGACTGTCCGTTTGCAGAACGAGGGCGCAGACGATGGATGAATCGAGATAAGGACAGCGGGGTTCGATTCAACCGCTGGATGGTGTGGAGATGTTCCTGAGAGCGGGAGAGCCCCGGCGACTGAGTGGGTGTGCGGTTGCGCCGGCGGAGTAGCGTGCTCATACGGAATGTACCTGGAGACACGAATGAACATCAAGAGCAGTATTGGAAGCAATGCGTGGGGGAGAGGAAAGAGGTGAGAGCAAAATTCACAGAAGTCAATGCCATTACCTCTTCGCTCCTTCAAACTCTGCGTGTCCACTGCCCTCACCGATTCCTCATCCGGCACGGTGTCAGAATTAGGACACACAGGGTGGGGCAACATTGGGGAGACATTCCTTTCCATCTCCCCATTTGTTCTGGAAGTGGATTCTGAAGCTGCAGGTGGTGTAGCAGGAGGAGATTTTGAGAGAGATGGGGAGCCCGGTGATGACTGCGTGGCTTGGGGGGAATCGGGTGGATCTGTGGAAGGTGGGGTTCCCGGGGCATTGGGGGCCGCAGGTTCACCCTTGTACTCCTCCATGCTGAGAGCATATAAATGGGATAGCGCCACGTCGTCTTGGACCAAGGGAACCTGGCGAGGGGATAAGGCATTGGTGTACGCTGCATCTTTTGTTGAGAAATGGTGTGCATAACCGTATGAGAATCCACAGTTTCGCACAAGTTGCTGTTCTGTTTTTACCAAATGACTTTCCCATCAAAACAAAACCGTTTGTCTGATCAACTCTCTAACTGATTAAAGTTTAAATCCACGGCTGACATCAAAATGCTCAAAATGTCTGAAGGCGAGTGCAGACAAGGCGGTACTGTTACCCTCTCGATGCCTGAGATGAGCAACATGGAGCGGCGTGTGGGTGTACTCGGCCGAGGAGCAGACACCAAACTTTGCATCGCAAGCTCCGCCACCGTACCTGGCCCTCGCCGTGCCACCAACAAGCTCTCACAACCTTGTCACCACACGGAATGCTTCAATACACTAACCAACCGGTCGGCATGCATACCGTTAATGTCGATTGGATGTTGCGTTGTGCCATCATGGTTGGGCACCGAGTGGTGCGGTCTTGGTCTTACCATTAGCCTGAGGTTCCTGGGATCCACATGAAGTCCCAACTGCTCCTGCCATGGTTCCTTCCGTCTCCGTCACCATCACCTTAATGGGGGAGCGAACTGGAGATTTTGGGAATGGTCAACAATGTAGGGGTCAAAAGTGCAATGGCCACAAAACGGAGGAGGGTGGAAGCACACCCACTTTGCAAAGAAATAGTGTTGCAGTTAGCCAGCAAAGCATTTTGGGTAATACATGTGCATCACAAGTAAATAGCTCCATTTGAATTACATCACAGTAAATCCTCCAAGTTTAGCAATTTTGAACACATCTTTCCGCTTTGCACATCCATCCATCCATCCATCCGTCCATGCATCTTCACACGAGAGATGCCGATAAACTCCTTTGGAATGGGTGCAGTTTCATCACGAATGCAATCTTCCAGCTGGTTCTGTTGTATGACATCAGGCATTTACATGGTCTTGCTTGTTGTCTGGTAGTGTTTACAATACTATATTTATTAAGGACGAGAAACATGCACTAAAGGGGGACGGGGGGGGGGGGGGGATTGTGTATTTTCAGTCCTTTTACCTTAAACATTTTCTCACCGTATGATGTGAAAATGACGCTTTAGACTCGGCTGGATTCGTTTGTGTGCAGGATGTCTCAAAGTTGTGGAAGGATTCGGACAATACTTGATGAAGAGGGTTTTTTTTGTGTGTACAAGATCGAGGCTCGTGTAAGAGCTAAACGGTTGGGTGTATGACAAGAACGAATCGATTCGACTTTGTTGAAGATCTGAATCCAGATCCAGATACGAGAATTTAAGTGATTCTTCATTGAGAGATGGGGCCAAAAACGGTATATCGCATAATACAAGTAACATATGTCTGACCCAATCTATAAAATCTCCATCCTACATTTCTGGACCCGGTACTAGCGAAGTTTCCATTCAACCCCCACTCCTGTTCCGCCTTTGCCCGTTAATGCCGATGATCCTGTTCCTGTCAACTAAAATATATCCGGCTATTGGTCGATGACGACCTCAACACTGCAGAGTTACGGCTGTCTGCAAGACCAACTGGCAGGGACTGCAATCTGCCCTCACGAATGGATTGGGCTGCCATTTCCACAGCACCTGACATTCCACCCCGAAAGACTTCAACAAAAGTTGTCTTCTCTTGCTCATGCACCGGGTTTATCCCATCCCATCTGTGTCTATCCACTCCACAATCATGCTGCACCAAATCCTCTCGCTTTCCCAACACCGGAGACTAACCCAATGGATGGAAACGATGGATTTATTCAAGGCTGGCATAGGTCCAACAGGTAGGAAAGCCAGAAAAGGTCACCTTGTTGATCTGAAGGCAGAGCTCTCCAACCAGTCTCAAAGTCATAGTGAGGCCTTGTCAAGTCCATCTCTCGTCTATGCTCTTTCTCCGTACTCTCCAACCCCATCATCTGTGTTTGCTTCCAAATATAATTTACCCAACCAATGCCGCTCTGTCCCTACCACACCACCTCATACCCACCGTCTCCTACATCGTCTTTCTCAACCACGACTGTACAGAAAGTTATTTCCAGCCTCGACTGAATCGGCGATATGCCAGACAATTTCGGTGTCCATGTTCTCAAATACTCTTGCTCTTCCACAAGCTACTCTTTGCAGATTGTCCTTCACTTTTGTCTTCTCCCTGTCTGCCTGGGAGATAGCCAATATCATTCATATTCACGAGGGTGCAAGATGGATCCTCATTTCAACTACAGGTCAGTGCGCTGACAATCTAGAAGCAGACCAAGGAACACGATCATTACTGCTAATCTCTCATCTTGTATATCTAATCTCCTGATATCTGACCAATTTTCATTCTGTCACCTCGAACCAACTCTGGGCATGCGGCTGCTTCTCTCTCAGCAATAGTCAGATGCCCGAAGTCTCAAACAAGTTGAGGCCTGTCTCTTTAGAGGCATCTCAGACATTTGACAGTCTGGAATCCTGGCTGCCTCCGGCATCCAAAGCTGCTGACAAATCCGGCATTAACTTCCTCCACTGCCACAAACCCTGGCATCAACTTCCTCCACTGCCACAGGCAACACATTGCTATCAACCCAATCATCTCACATTGAAGGCTGCAATTACCCAAAGGTATTGTCTTTGGTCGTCTTGTTCTTCATAACTTGGCATCTCCCACAATGAGACAGAAGCACAAGGCCTATTGCTCTCAAGTCTGCAAACAGGTCAGTGGCTTCCCCCTCCCATCTTGTTTCCTCTTCTCTGTCATCCAAACCCCTCCCTAGCTTTGCCAGAATCTACATGTTCTTCCGGTACTGGTTAAACTTCAGCAACCCCTCTTCTGGTTGAACCTTCTTTACCTCCGCCACTGAAGCTGTGATCCAGATCAGAGAATTTTGAAGTGATTCTTCATCACTCGGAGATGGGGCTAAAACCGATGATGTAACATGATATCTCAAAAAGGTGTGGACGGATTCGGACGAAACTTGGTGGATGGGTTGGTTCAGTGACAAGAACAAGCCAATTAGATTTTGGTTCAGGTCCGAATCCGGCCTATCAATGGGATACAAAACGTAAACTGCTCAGCCTGCAGAGGTATGCGCTGTACCGAATGCTGTTCTAGTTCCTCCTGTTTGTGTAATTGCCTTGTTGAGGCTGTTCAAACCCACCCTTCGTGACAGGGCTTGAAGTGGCTGGTCTACCACCATCTCGTATCGTCCCCCATCCCTACCCATGAACTTTTATACCCACTTTAACCCCTCCAAACTAACCTACTTGCAAGTTACCATGTTCCTCCCATCCTCTCACCTTTTCTCTACTCACCTTCCACCAATCCACCATTTCCCTGGCTGTTGCTTCCACCCATTGCTCCACTGTTGTCATGTTGCCTTTTTGTCCCACGTTTACTCTTCCATATGCCTAGATTTTATATCAAAAACGATCACAAGATCTCACTGCCCCACCATCCATAAAGGTTTTCAATGACCCCTCCCTCCCAAGCCTAGCAGGCAATTTGACTCATTCACTTGCACTATGGTTCACACAGCATCTTGTTGGATTATTAATTATGGGTACATGGACGCCACTGTGACGCCTTCATTGTTTTCCTTCCGCAAGTTTAGGAAACACCACAAATTCCTGCCAATGAGCTAATATCGAGTGGTCTTGACATTAATCACGTCGAGATCGTTTTGGGTCGAAGTGCTTTTATCAAACACTTCTGGATCATTGTGTACCCTTACATGTACCCCATGTTGTGGCCTTCACAGTTTGTTTGTCATGCAAGTCCTTGGAAAGACCACATTTTGACACCGATGTGTAAACGGAAGTGTCCTTTCCAACTTGCTCCCGTTTGTATGTGAACCGACGGTATACACGCACCAATCGAGCCGATGACACTGATTACGAGAGATTAGGAGGGAATGCTGAGGCAGCTTACCGCATGGTGCATTCCCTCTCATACGGCTGTGCCGAGTGGTAACCGTAGTGAGTAGGGTACCATCAGGTAGGACAGATCGTTCCAGCTGCACCCTCTTGCTAGGGGTACTGGTGCTCCCATGAGCATTAACCCCCTTTGTGTCTCCTGGCTTGTCAATATACGCCAACTTTGGGTTGGGGCATCACAGGAAGTGAAACGAAAGATTAAGGTGGATTGAGTATTTGTAAAGAAAACGTTTCAAAATGAATATGGGTTTGTTAGTAGGTGAAAGGAGCTTGAAATCTACTTTTATTATAAAAGGAATCTCTGTAATTTCACTGTTAGCCAAAATGGAAGAAGGCCTATGTAGCATGTCGTCAATTTCACCGCTGGCTTTCTCACCTCAACAAATATTTTGTGGCATTTCTGGCCCGCAGGATTCTGCAAATCCTCCAACGATAGGCAGAGCCGCTCACATTGCTTCCCTTTTCCTGGGTCCAACCTCACGGTCTTCCTTCTGAGGATCACATCTGCAAAGCACAAGCAGATTATTTGGTTAGACCTATGGACTAGGCCTTGTGTGCACAGGTATCGAGCAAGGTGGAGGAGAGATGTCAACACTCAAGAGCCATGTGCTCACCTGACCCCCGAGAACAGTCCAGCAGACTGCAGGTGAGAGCGGAGGACTTTGTGTTCAGTTCACTAATGTGCACACACACATGCACCACTAAACTTGTAATGCTTCAAGACTTGAGCACACGAATTATAACCAACGATCAGACCAAAGATATACGTGCTGCAATGCAGTATCAAAGCAGGGCAATGCGTGACCAAGGCCACTCACAAAGAGACCGGGTCCCATCGATGTTCTGCATCGGACCCTCCTAGGGAGCCGTTTCTAGCTTGGACCGGACCAATGGGTACCAGATGCTGCTGGGCAGGCTCGTCCATTCGCAAGAGGCAATGCAAGGCATCTGAAAGAGATTAATTCGTAATGCTCAATAATGATTCACATCCGTCGTCAGGACCGGCCTCGAGTGGTCCTAGATGGGACACCACCATTGCAGAGCAGCACCAATTTGTTTGTCTGGTCATGAAAGTTGCGTTGCACTCCTTGTTGAGATGTTGACCAGCGTTCTATATCAGAATGGAAATGGCAGAATCCAAAATTGTTATTAGAAATAATACACACAAACCATGGCAGCACTGCAATCCAATGGAAAAGCCATTTGTGCTAGTGAATCTGAAAAGAAACCCGACGCTGCCCCGCATTCCGTGGATACGAAAGGAAAGTTGCTACATTTAAATTGTATTTTGCATTGAAACAGAAATGGTGGTTAAATGATGTGAAACCAAAGTTTCAGCAGTGGTGGCATCAATCGGAGATTAGAGAGTTGATGCAACAAACATTTTGGCCTCATCTTGCACATGTACATGAGGGTCAACATCTGTAACACTCGTCACACACCATGGAAGCTGTTTTCTGAACGGACTCAGCAAGTCATTCCTCATGGAATCTACACACCGGCAGGAAGTTGTACTTTTGACCCGAAAGAGGAACAAGAGTCTGCAAAAGGTGCTTGTAAAGTTCCTTCATCAGTGTTAGGAAAATGTGTCATAGAAGAAATATTTTAAACTAGAACTGCCACTTTATAACTGCTGGCAGTGATGACCGGTTTTCTCCGCCTTCCCACTTTAATGCAACTCCGCTTTGATGCAACCCCACTTTCATTAGACACGCTTCGATACAACCCTGCCTTTGATAAAACGTTGCTTTTGTACAACTCCACTTTCATCATAATTAAAGGTACACTGAAAAGTCACATGCCTCGAGAAGATAAAATGTAGAGATTCTTCTTCTTCACACAATAACAACTTCTAGCTTCCAGACCGTACAACCAATCATCTTGAGATTTTGCACCCTTGTTCCACTTCATGACTTATACTTTATTATAAAGTTTAACGTCGATCAATGAAGCGGTTCAAGAGATATAATGTTTCAAATATTTTTGTTCAATTATGTATCGCTGCCATTCCATGTGACAACAACAACAACAACATGCATTTTAAAGGCCATTTTCCCTGCTAGAGCGGGGGTTAGCCTTGCGGTCCCCATGACAATCTTCTCCATTTTGCCCTATTTTCTGCATCTCCCCTTGTTAACCCCCTTGCCCGCATTTCTTCTTCCACCATCTTTAGCCAAGTCTTTCTCGGTCTTCCCCGTCCTCTGCTTCCTTCTACATTCATTTCCATCACTCTTCTCAACCAGTCACTTTCATCCTTCCTCAACACATGACCAAACCATCTCAACCTGTTCCTCTTCACAGCATCAATCACAGGCTTTATTCCCATCATCTTTCGCAATTCATCATTTGTCTTCCTCTCTCTCAACGATACTCCGCACATCCGTCGAACCATTCGCATTTCCACCCTTTCCAACCTTCGTTGCTGCTCTACGTTCATTACCCATGTCTCGCTCCCATAAATCATAACACTTCTCACACATGCAGCATACACCTTTCCCTTCAGCTTCAACGACACTCCCCACATCATCAGCACGCCACTCAGTTCCCGAAACTTCTTCCATGCACATCTCACTCGAGCAACCGTTGCCAAGTCTGATCCACCTTCTCCATTCAGCATGTCTCCGAGGTAGCAAAATGTTTTCACACCTTCCAGCTTCACGCCGTCTCCAAGATCCAACTCAACATTTCCTCCATCTGCAGCTCCCTCTGTGCACACCTTACATTTGAATGTAGCTGCCACACTGGTTAATGACCCTCTCAGACCACTACATTTTTGATGAACCCACTCAGCGCACATTGTACATTGAATGGAGTTCACTCTGACACCCTTCCTACACACAGCACAGGGCCACTTCCCAGTTCTTTCCACCTCACCACATGCTTTACCACTTG
Organism: Myxine glutinosa; assembly: GCF_964187855.1. Lineage (NCBI taxonomy): Eukaryota > Metazoa > Chordata > Myxini > Myxiniformes > Myxinidae > Myxine > Myxine glutinosa. The sequence continues at coordinate 17,076 of NW_027618247.1, forward strand.
CCATCACCTTCGTCTTTCCGATATTCACCTTCAGACCTTTTGTCTCCATACATTCCTTCCACGTGTTCATCTTTTCCTTCAGTCCATCCATACTTTCCGCAATCAACACCAGATCATCTGCATACAACAACTCCCACGGTAAACCCTCCTTTACGTTTCCCATTTCCCTTTACGTTTTCCTTTACGTTCTGAGCCAGCACCTCCATCACAGCTACAAATAGTAGTGGACTTAGTACCGACCCCTGATGCACTCCCACCTTCACCTCAAACTCACCACTGTTCCCGTCCTTCGTCCTTACAGCTGTGCGCGCTCTTTTGTACATTGCCATCACTACTCTGATCAACCATTCCTCCACTCCTAACTTCCTCAATGCCCATGTCAATACTTTGCGTGGTACCCTATCGAATGCTTTCTCCAGATCAACAAACCCAAGAAACAACTTCTTCCTCTTCTCCATGTACTTCTCCTGCAACTGCCTCACAATGAAAAGCGCGTCTGTCGTTCCTCTTCCTGGCATGAATCCAAACTGCATTTCGTCGATCTTCACTTTCTTCCTTATCCTCCTCTCCAACACCCTTTCCAATACCTTCATTCCATGCTCCAATAACTTTATCGCTCGGTACGAGCCACACTCCAGAGGATCACCTTTCCCCTTGTATAGAGGGACGATTTTACTCAGTTCCCAATCCACTGGAATGCGGCCTTCTTTCACCACCAGATTACAGATCTCTGTCATTCTCTTCACACCCCAACGTCCTGCTGCCTTCAACATATCTCCCACAACTCCCGTCGGCCCTCCCGCTTTTCTACCCTTCATTGCTTTTATCGCTTCCTCAACTTCCTTCTCAGTTATCTTCTCTGCCGGTCCTAAAACAGGGTTACTCTCTATGTTGCCATCCCATTCATTCTCTGTATTCAACAGCATTTCCATTTATCTTTTCCATCTTCCTTTAATTCCATCTGGGTCGACAACGATTTGTCCCACTTCATCCTTCAAGCAACTCACCCCCATCACATCACACCTCTCTTTCGCTATCTGCTTTGCAATCCTGAATACTGCTTTCTGACCCTCTTCCGAATCCAAGCGTTCTCCGAACGCAGACAGACATTGTTGTTCGCAGACAACCAAACGAACATTTTCCTACATGCCTCCTGCGCCTTTGCTACCTCTTTCTTTGCAGCCTTCCTGGCTGCCTTATAACTTTCATGCTCTGCTGTTTCTGCTCCCGTACCCTTTGCCTTCTGCCACTCCTTGAACTTCTTCCTCTTCTCGTCAATCCTCTTTCCAACTTCATCATCCCACCACCATGTTTCCGAGTGCCTCGGTGGTCCTTTTGTCCATCCACATACCTCACCAACGGCTCCCAACAGACTAGCTTTCATCGACATCCAACCACTTTCAAGCTCAACCACATCATCCTCGACCCTACTCAGCCTCTCTTTTAATGCCTCCCTTCCTGTCGCCTCTTTCAACCTCCACACCTTCATTCTCGGTTGGTACTTCACCCGCCGAGCTCTCCTCGCACCTTTCACCCCTACGTCGCAGACAACCAAGTGGTGCTGTGAAACAGCCTCCTCCCCCGGGATCACCTTTGTGTCCCGGAGGTGCCCCCTATCTCGCCTACGCACCATCAGGTAGTCAACGGTTGTCGTCGACCCACCTGACGTGTATGTAACAAGCTTATTATCCTCTTTCTGGAACTGAGTATTACAAATCAACAAATCAGCTCCATCAGCAAACTCCAAAATCCTTTCACCTTCTCCATTTCTCACACCATATCCGTAACCCCCGTGAACTCCCTGGGTTCATGGGGGTTATGGATATTTGCCAAAATTCCCTTTTGGAATTTGCGATAGCTGCCATTCCATGTGAGCTATCGCAAATTCCAAAAGGGAATTTTAGCATGCCGAAATGGGAAACATAATTTTGAAGTTTCCATTCGATATGATCAAAAATGAGGGAGGAGCTTGGTTTTAAAGAATTATGCTTCAAAACGTCATAACTCCTAAACGATGCGGTGTACATAAAAATGACACTTTTTGTTCGTCTTGGGCATGCGATCATGCCTGCAAAGTTTGGGCTCGATCTGTTCAGCTGTTTCGGAGAGAATGGGTTTTTAATGGTTTTTCGGGGTTCTCACTTTAAACAATATGGCGGCCGAACCACGTGACCTACGACGTCATTATATATATTTTTTGCATCAATTTATCGGATGAAGTTTTTTAAAACTTGTCGAATTATGACGTCATACTGGAGGCACCTGTGACATCATCATTCGAATATGTTATGCTGTATGGAGACTACTACAATGAGATGTCTCAAGTTTTTGTGTGCAGCGCTTTTGGAGATATAGAGGTGCAAGGTTTTTCGGTTTTTCCAAGATGGCGCCCGTACCACGCGACTTACGACGTCATAATTAGCTTTAAAAGATTATAGACGCCAAAGCGATCCTTTGGTGAAAATTTCCTGTCCATCGGTCAAACCACTGCAGAGAAAATGATTTTTAAAGAAAATAAACCTGAAAATCGTATGGCTAGAATCATTGGCATAGCCTGAGTGCTCATGCGGAGTTTCTTCCTCTTCACACAATAACTTCTAGCTTCCAGACCGTACATCCAATCATCTTGAAGTTTTAAACACTTATTCCCCTTGATGAGATTACATTAAAGTTTCAAGTCGATCAATGCAGCGGTTCAAGACATAGCAGCTTTTTAAGATTTTTGTTCAAATTATTGCGGCCAAACCATGTGACATCGAAACTTCCCAAGTAACGTTTTAACTTCCCCACATGGGGAACATTTGTGTAAAGATTGCACTCGATATCTTCAAAAATGAGGGAGGAGATAGGTTTTAAAGTTCATGCTTAAAAACGTCATATCTCCGAAACCATGTGACGCAAGACGTCTTGATCGCTGAACTTTTTGTTCGTCGATGCGATTATGCATGCCAAGTTTGGGCTTGATCTGTTCAGCTGTTGCGGAGAAAAGGGGGTTTTAGTGTTTCTCATGAAACACAATAAGGTGGCCGAACCATGGATGAATGACGTCGAAATTATTTGCATTCAGAGGTTTTTTTTTCACTTAGGTCATGGAAAAAAATATCATATTCATAGCATCAAGGGGTCTATTTGTCGAATTCTAACTTCGTAATGTTAGCACTAATAATATCCTAAATAAACAGGTTTTTTGGTCCCATTGCAGAGTTTTTTAGAATGATCCGTGACTCAATTTTTTCCATTGAGCCATTTCAGAGATATAGAGGGGCAAAGTTGAAGGTATTTTCCAACATGGCGCCCATGCCACGTGACCTCTGACGTCATAATTAGCAGTAAAAAAAATTATACATGCCTAGCCAATCACACCAACGGTTGCTGAGAACATTAATTTTAAAGGCCCATATGGATCGAGAGCTTCCTGAGCAGTGGACAATCCTCAATATCATACCCATCCCTAAATCCGGGGACCTCAGTAAAACCGACAACTATCGAGGAATCAGCCTCAGCTCAGTTGTCGTGGTGTACAACAGGATGATTCTGAACAGAATCCGCCCCATCCTCGACCCTCTACTCCGTATCAACCAAAACGGGTTTAAAGAGAAAAGGCCCACAACCTCACAAGTGCTGGCTCTCCGACGCATCATTGAGGGAGTGAAAAGGAAACATCTACCTGCCGTAATGACGTTCATAGACTTCAAGAAGGCATTCGACTCAATTCACCATGGAGTACTCATGCTGATACTCAGAGCCTATGGCATACCAGCATGCATTGTCCAGTCCATCAGCGATGTGTATGCCAAAACCTCAGCCAGGGGCTTGTCTCCTGACAGCGAGACGGAAACCTTTCCCATTCTAGCGGGCGTCCTACGTGGGGACACTGGCACCACACCTCTTCATAATCGTCCTGGATTATGCTCTCTACGTCAGGTGATCACAGGAAGATAGGAAGTGTATGGCTTCACAATCACCCCCAGGAGGAGGAGGCGAGTCGGCCCAGTGACGGTGACAGATTTTGACTTCACTGACGACATTGCCCTCGTGTCCAACCACGTACGAACTGCTCCTGAATGTAGAGCATGAGTGTAAGAAGGTGGGCCTCAGTCTGAATGTGAAGAAGACCGAGGTGATGGCTTTAAACATCACAGACAAGGTCATGATCTTGACATTCAATGCTTCCACAATGGTAGTCAAGAACGACTTCAAGTACCTCGGGTCCTACATCAGCTCGACCGAGAAAGACATCAAAGTGAGGAAAGCACAAGCCTGGCGAGCCCTTCACGACCTCAAGAAGATGTGGCAATCAGGCATGACAGACGACCTAAAGAGGATGTGGCAATCAGGCATGACAGACGACCTCAAGAAGATGTGACAATCAGGCATGACAGACGACCTCAAGAGAAAAGTATTCATTGCAACTGTCGAATCGATCCTCCTGTACGGTTCTGAGGCATGGACCCTCACTTCTGAACAGGAGGCAAGGCTCGACGGCTGCTATACGCGCATGCTACGGATGGCCCTGAATGTGACATGGAGAGATAGTCAGAAATAACATACTGTAAAGAGGACTACCACGTGTCTCAAAAGATCAGGACTCGGAGGCTACGAATGGCAGGACTCTGCGTGTGGCATAAGGACCTAGCAGCTAGTAAGCTGGTGCTCTGGGTACCAGAGCATGGACAGGCCTTAAGAGGGGGGCGTCCCTTGACATACGTCGACCAGCTGAGGCGGAACACAGGACTTGCGACCACTGCAGAAATCAGTTCGTGTATGGAGGATCGTGGAGTCTGGCACGCCATCATTGCCCGAGGAGACTCGGCATGATTGATTGATTGTTAACCTCGGCTGAGAGGATGACCTGGAGGTACCACACTCTCCTCAACTGTCTAGCCTGCGTTTGAATCCCGACCCAGCTATATACTATTGTTACGGTTTTTAGAACCGGCACTTGTAAATAATAATCCATTGTAAATAATTCCCTGTAAATATTCCCATCTTCTAAAGGTTAAAGGTCGCACCCTAATTAGTCCATATACAACACGTAGGGCACCATAGGAACTCTAGTTATTTCATTAGTATATGTTTTAGGTAAGGCTCTGTTTCCAATAGTTTGAATCTGCGTTGCATTAATTAAATAAGATAGGTCCTTCAATCCCATTCATTTTGCGGCTTGACTCTCTCCAAATTGTGGTACGCGCCTCTGCTCGCCCAGCAGCGTTCGCTGCCTGGCTCAAAACGCCATTACGCACGCGGTCAAGCTGGAGAAGAAGGGCGGAGCGCCGGGAGGAGGCGTGGCCCCCTGTCAACTCATCATCAAATGTGGAGCCAGCGAGCCCTCGCCAACCAACCAGGGCTGAGGTGAGCTCGCTAGTGGGCGTAGCCCTATGAAGTGCGGCTTAATCTGGACCAGCGTTATATAACCGCGAGCGCAGGGCTACTTGAGGAACTACTTGTTGGATTGCACTCGCTAAGGACTTCTTGCTGGAGCCGCGCGTGAAGCTTCCCCGGGGACTTCTGTTGAACATCAGCACGTCATGAACGTTGAGAATGAGAGAACCAAATACCCTCCCCGCTATATGAACCCCGACAAATAAGGTCCGCTCGTGTTCCAACGATATACGAGCAGCGCTGCCTGCCGGGTTTCGCCGCGGAACTGGAGCGTGGATCGGGACCGGAGCGTGGACCGGGGTGGAGCGTGGATCGGAGCCAGGGCCCACGCTGTCCATCTGCTTGGACCTTCCTACCCCGCCATCATTACCCCTTACGTGTACGTCTGTTTGTGTCGTCCTGGGGCGTGATAATTAAGACTGTTTAAGACTGCACTGTGTTCTGCTTCTTCTTCTTCCCTTGTACATTCTTACCCTTTAGTTTCCTCTTAAATTATTGTTGTAATAAATTCCTGTGTTCTTCCTTACCTTTTGGTTTCTTCTTTCATTCGATCGTCTTCGTCTTTTCTGTCCATTGGGTACCTGCGGCACGATTTGGCCAATCGCTCTGGATCGGGTTAGTCCTTTTGTTAATGGCTCGGGCTTCGGATTGTTAACCGCTCGGCAAATTCCATCTTGTCCGCGGTCCGAGCAGGAATTATCTCCCTGCTTTGCGGAGAGATTGGCACTCAGGTATTTGGGACCTCCATTGACCAATCACCCTGGCCAATCTCGACCGCAGAGGAGCGTTATAGTTTCCAGGATCGGGGGACGGCCAGCTTAAAAGACAAGGGGATTAACCCCCCCCCCCCCCCCTTGGTAACGGGAGTGCCGAACCCCGAATCCGCAACACTATCATCTCGGTGTTTCACAGACTGGGTAGATCATCAATGTGTGTGCCGCCCCTCAATGGACGTCAACCTGGCATCGTCTTTTTTTTTTTTCTTCTTTTTTTTGTATACAGGATCGAGGCTCATGAAAGAGCTAACATTTATCACACAAAAAATCAAACAGACACATAAAATACAAAATAAGGGGAGCAGTAGACAAGATGGGGAGAGAAGGGGAAGCACACAAACACAACATTTGTGAGCAGGGACATCGGGAGATCTGTGGGAGGGGGAGGGCTTGGGGGGGAGGAGGCGTGGGAAGGGGGGGGGGGTGTGAAAAGTATAAAACACAAGGACACTGCAAGGACTTCCAGGAAAGAAGTTGGTATTTCAAAAAAGTGGATCTGGGGTGAAATTAGTGGGGGTAGAAAAGATCAAGGTTTTGGATGGGGGAAGATAAGAGATGGTGGTGAACAGCTGTTTTAAAGACCTGGAGGGAGGAGTGGGATTGAAGAGAGTGAGGGAGTTTGTTCCAGAGGCGGGAGAAAAGAGGAATGAAAGAGGGAAGGTGAGCAGAGAGTCTTGATTTTGGCAGTTTAACCATAAGAGGGTTGCAGGCAGATCTTGTGCGACCTGTAGGAATATTTGGGGGACAGAGCCCAGAGAGAGCTGGGGGAGCAAGGCCGGAGAGGAGTCGGTAGAAGACAGAAAGACCACCAACCTGCCTGCGGTGAGCAAGTGAAAGGCCCTCGGAGTTAACTTCATCGCGGGAGATTCCTTCATCGCGGGGGTTCTGACAGTTGATTGACATTAATGACCCCACGGTGTCCTTCATGAAGAGTGGACAAGATATCACCGGCACCCTGAACAAATTACAAATTCCAGCCCAAACTACTGCTCGGAAGGCAATGGCAAACCACCCAGTACAACCCTTCCTCAGGAAGCTGCAATGGTGGCACAGACACTCAGTAACGAGCGTGGTACATCAGATATCAAATATGAGTAACAACTGAATATAGAAAGCGAAAAAAAACTGAAAGGAAAATTAAAGCCGTTTAAAAAGGATCGTGCACGGACATGTAGAGAAGGGAGGGGAGAGGGAAGTGGAAGTGGAAGGGAGAGGTGAAAGAGGGAAGTGGGGGAGGAGAGAGGTGAGTGGGGGCGGGGGGGGAGAGAGGTGAGTGGGGGCGGGGGGGAGAGAGGGGTGTGGGATGTGAGGATATGAAGAGGGGAGTGGGGAAGGGAGGGGTGAGAGAGAGGGGTTCTTGCTCTAGCCATTGTCCTAAAGTTTACAGATGCTGCAAGTTTGGGTATCTTCCTTTAAGGATCTTTGCCATCCTAGTGACAGATATACCAAGTATCATGAGGAGCAATTACATCGTGTTGTCTACATAAAGTTTCAGGCACCAAGCGTTTTCAAGTGGAGATTTGATGGCAGTATCCTTATACGGGCAGAGGGAAACACCGAACGTTACTTGCCTGCACCCTCTGGCCACTCCGAAACACCACCTGACACACGCAGGTGCTGCGACAGCAGACGAGGAGGCTTCGGTGGTGTGGGAGCCACAATTTTGTCCAATATCTGTAGATATGGGGCACAAGTGTAGAGAGCAATAACATGGGTCAGGGTGGATAGAAAAATGGAGATTATAGCATGGAAGAGAGCCGTCCTCGTTGAGAGAGTTGGCTTTGTTCACCTTGGGTGTGAAAGATAGGTTTAGAGTCAGAGTGGGGACGGCGAAGAGGAAGAGCTTCCGGATTTGGGTACGCAACATCTGGAGATCATCCTGCCAAGCACATTCACGTTTATTGAAGGTAGACATGCCATTGAAATTCTCAAACTCTCATTGAACACCAGCTCTCCGACTCATCCACCAGTTACCTGGCTCGGATCAGGTGTGGTTAGGAAGATCTGCATGGAAGGGTCATCTGTCACCGACCAGGTAAGATGCAGGCCTCGCTGCTTGTCGGTTAATCCACGAAGTACCCCCTGGTGGCCACAAGCATCACTTGAGTACCAGAAATCTTTCCACCTACCTCACCCACCATTTGTTTTTGATGTTTGGTCCTTCCCATGTCCTACCTGAAGGTGGAGGGGAGTCAGCTTGCCATGGTACAAAGTGGGATTGGAGCTGGACGTGGAATTGGACGAATGAGAGAAACGAAAACTCAAACTTGGTGCTGTCGCATGCGCACGTAAACTCTAAGGACAGGGTGGGTGATAAAATCAGAGATGGTACAGTAAAGGGTGGGTGATAAAATCAGAAATGGTACGGTAACGTGTGGGTGATAAAATCAGAGATGGTACGGTAAAGGGTGGGTGATAAAATCAGAGATGGTATGGTAAAGGGTGGGTGATAAAATCAGAGATGGTACGGTAACGTGTGGGTGATAAAATCAGAGATGGTACAGTAACGTGTGGGTGATAAAATCAGAGATGGTACGGTAATGTGTGGAGGATAAAATCAGGGATGGTACGGTAAAGGGTGGGCGATAAAATCAGAGATGGTATGGCAACGTGTGGGTGATAAAATCAGAGATGGTACGGTAACGTGCGGGTGATAAAATCAGAGATGGTACGGTAAAGGGTGGGCGATAAAATACAGAGATGGTACGGTAACGTGAGGGTGATAAAATACAGAGATGGTACGGTAAAGGGTGGGTGATAAAATCAGAGATGGTACGGTAGCGTGTGGGTGATAAAATCAGAGATGGTACGGTGATGTGTGGGTGATAAAATCAGAGATGGTACGGTAAAGGGTGGGTGATAAAATCATAGATGGTACGGTAAATGGTGGGTGATAAAATCAGAGATGGTACGGTAACATGTGGGTGATAAAATCAGAGATGGTGCGGTAATGTGTGGATGATAAAATCAGAGATGGTACGGTAACGTTTGGGTGATAAAATCAGAGATGGTACGGTAATGTGTGGGTGATAAAATCAGAGATGGTACGGTAATGTGTGGGTGATAAAATCAGAGATGGTACGGTAACGTGTGGGCGATAAAATCAGAGATGGTACGGTAATGTGTGGGTGATAAAATCAGAGATGGTACGGTACGTGTGGGTGATAAAATCAGAGATGGTACGGTAACGTGTGGGTGATAAAATCAGAGATGGTACGGTACGTGTGGGTGATAAAATCAGGGATGGTACGGTAAAGGGTGGGCGATAAAATCAGAGATGGTATGGCAACGTGTGGGTGATAAAATCAGAGATGGTACGGTAACGTGCGGGTGATAAAATCAGAGATGGTACGGTAAAGGGTGGGCGATAAAATACAGAGATGGTACGGTAACGTGAGGGTGATAAAATACAGAGATGGTACGGTAAAGGGTGGGTGATAAAATCAGAGATGGTACGGTAAAGGGTGGGTGATAAAATCAGAGATGGTACGGTAACGTGCGGGTGATAAAATCAGAGATGGTACGGTGATGTGTGGGTGATAAAATCAGAGATGGTACGGTAAAGGGTGGGTGATAAAATCATAGATGGTACGGTAAATGGTGGGTGATAAAATCAGAGATGGTACGGTAACATGTGGGTGATAAAATCAAAGATGGTGCGGTAATGTGTGGGTGATAAAATCAGAGATGGTACGGTAATGTGTGGGTGATAAAATCAGAGATGGTATGGTAACCTGTGTGTGATAAAATCAGAGATGGTACGGTAACGTGTGGGCGATAAAATCAGAGATGGTACGGTAAAGGGTGGGTGATAAAATCAGAGATGGTACGGTAATGTGTGGGTGATAAAATCAGAGATGGTACGGTAACGTGTGGGTGATAAAATCAGAGATGGTACGGTAATGTGTGGGTGATAAAATCAGAGATGGTACGGTAATGTGTGGGTGATAAAATCAGAGATGGTACGGTAACGTGTGGGTGATAAAATCAGAGATGGTACGGTAACGTGGGGGTGATAAAATCAGAGATGGTACGGTAACGTGTGGGTGATAAAATCAAAGATGGTGCGGTAATGTGTGGGTGATAAAATCAGAGATGGTACGGTAATGTGTGGGTGATAAAATCAGAGATGGTATGGTAACCTGTGTGTGATAAAATCAGAGATGGTACGGTAACGTGTGGGCGATAAAATCAGAGATGGTACGGTAAAGGGTGGGTGATAAAATCAGAGATGGTACGGTAATGTGTGGGTGATAAAATCAGAGATGGTACGGTAACGTGTGGGTGATAAAATCAGAGATGGTACGGTAATGTGTGGGTGATAAAATCAGAGATGGTACGGTAATGTGTGGGTGATAAAATCAGAGATGGTACGGTAACGTGTGGGTGATAAAATCAGAGATGGTACGGTAACGTGGGGGTGATAAAATCAGAGATGGTACGGTAACGTGTGGGTGATAAAATCAGAGATGGTACGGTAACGTGTGGGTGATAAAATCAGAGATGGTACGGTAACGTGTGGGTGATAAAATCAGAGATGGTACGGTAACGTGTGGGTGATAAAATCAGAGATGGTACGGTAACGTGTGGGTGATAAAATCAGAGATGGTACGGTAACGTGTGGGTGATAAAATCAGAGATGGTACGGTAACGTGTGGGTGATAAAATCAGAGATGGTACGGTAAAGTGTGGGCGATAAAATCAGAGATGGTACGGTAAAGGGTGGGCGATAAAATCAGAGATGGCACGGTAATGTGTGGGTGATAAAATCAGAGATGGCACGGTAATGTGTGGGTGATAAAATCAGAGATGGCACGGTAATGTGTGGGTGATAAAAATCAGAGATAGTTCAGTAACTATATTTTCAGGGACAAGGAATCCAATGAAAGTATCAAATTAGTGCTATGGGGAATGGTAAGACACGAATCAAAGGTTTTGAATTGCAAAATACTGTCTTTATATTCGCGATAAGTTGCATAATCAAATACATGTTATCATTTTGTACAGGCAGTTAATAACATCAAAATGTGTCACAATAATTCATATCACCAAACATACACAGGCAGTCAGCAAAATCATATATACACATGCAGTCAGTATAACTTCACATCTACACAGGCAGTCAATGACAAAATATACACAGGCAGTCAATGGCATCAAACATACACGATTACAGAATATGCCATTTAGAGTTCGTCATCACTGTCCTGTGTGTCGTATCCGACAATATAGTCCGCATCGTTTTCACAGTCCGTTCCACACAAGCAAAGGTCGGTCAAATTGATTGGCAAATCGAATTGGTCGAATGGTCGATCGAATCGAATTCGATGAATCGAATCGATCGAATTGGTCGAATGGTCGATCGAAGCGATTGGTCGAATTGGTCGAATGGAATTGATCGAATTGTCGAATGGTCGATCGAAACGATTGGTCGAATGGAATTGGTCGATTGGTCGAATTGGTCGAATCGAATTGGTCGGAATTGGCAAATGTAAACATTGATTTTCAGATTTTCTATGTAATAACGTTTCCAAAAATGTATAGGTTTGCTAATCTACCATGATTTTGAAAGAAAAAACATAGTGAACCTGACTATCATAGCTTTTAGTACCAGGTGCGGTTTGAGAATGGGGAGCACTTTGAGAAACCTTTTCTTCGATCTCACAAAGCAATATCAGAGTGTGACGTCATCTCACACGTGATCACAGGGATCCAGCAAAAGTGTCCTTTTAACAATACCGCTGCAAGACTTCATTCACTTTGTCCTTCTGCTGCAGACAAATCAAATTGTCTGCAGTCGGTAGTCAAATGCACATGGTGGTTTGCAGGATGTAATTATGGGAATGGACACGGGTTATAATAAGAAGTCGAGTAGTACGTACCAAGGTACTGTCTGAACAATCTTCACAAGTCACACCGTTCAGTTGGAGGGGAACCTGTGTCAGGTTGATATCGTCAAAATGAACCTGCTGGGTACAAAATAAATAAAGTCAGGAGACGACGATGGTTCACGAGCGAGCGGTATTCAATGACAAAGGACGGACTATAACCGAGATAGGCCAGGCCCGGAAATGTCAAAACGCAGGTTACTGACCTTGAAATGAGATAGAAAATAATGTGCAATCAGTTATGAGGTTAGTTAGCTACACAATACCGAAAATTCGGTGAAAAATGAAAAATCGAGCTCCGTGGGGCTAGACACGTGACATTGGCCTAACCAAATATCGAAACCCCTGTCAGATTCCACCAACTCCCTCGGAGAAGATGTAGCTTGAACTCGATTACCCCCTAAAAAGATATCTTTTTCGGGCGTGGCTCCGCCCACAATGGGCGCAACACGCCCACTCTAGGCAGGACACAACTAGATCATGATATCAACCTCCCACCCAAGTTTCATCAAGATCGGATGATATCATCGGGTAGTTATGCTGCGGACACACACACACAACGAATATAGTGGTCAATTGATAACTCGTGAACCAAAAACAGCACGCACTTAGCGTAAGAACATGTCTTCACTTGCAATACCAACATACACACACACACACCCTCACTCTCACACACAGACACTGTCTGTCTGTCTCTGTCTGTCTGTCTGTCTCTCTCTCTCTCTCTCTCTCTCTCTCACCCACCCACCCCATGCGCTGCCACTGCCGCTTTGTTTGGTCCGTTCAGCGCCTCTAGCCACGCCCCCCGCGCTGCCTCCTCATGTCCCCCGACGCTCTCCGTCAACTTCACCAACAGCTCGGCCACGGTGAGACTCTGGGAGCAATTCCTCCTTCGGGATCGCAGCGAGACGAAGCGAACGAGCCAAGCGATGACCGTTACCAGGGAGGAAATAAACATCACCAGGAGAATCAGTCCCCGGACATCCCAAGGACTCGGAGGTCCAAACGCCATCGGAGACACGCGAGTCGCAGCTCAAGAACGAACCGAGGACGTCAAGGAGGACCCGAGGACATCAAGGAGGACCCGAGGACGTCAAGGAGGACCCGAGGACGTCAAGGAGGACCCGAGGACGTCAAGGAGGACCGGAGGACGTCAAGGAGGACCCGAGGACGTCAAGGAGGACCCGAGGACGTCAAGGAGGACCGGAGGACGTCAAGGAGGACCCGAGGACGTCAAGGAGGACCGGAGCCGGGCGGCCTGTTTGTCTTGTGCTCTTACGGATCCTGGGTCTTAAGGCCATGTTATTAACCGTATAACTATAAGGACAATGCGCCGGTCTGCATCACACGGCTCCTCTCTCCCTCGTATGCTTTGCTTGCAACATCAAACACAAGCCAAGGTCGAGGGTGCAGCTTCGTGGACCGAGCCGTGTGCAAAGGCTGAACGGAAACCAAGGGGACGGACCCAGGAAGGATACGCGAAACACCGGAACCGCTTGTACGAGAGCAACAGCAGCATTGCGCATGCGCACAGATGACGTTTCGGGAATGTCAGTCGTTTTTCCTTCCGTGACGTCAAACACAGATAAACGCACAGTATTCCGAACAATAGCAGATAAAATATATAAATATACTTACCACAACTACTAATGAAAACAATTTAACTGATAAGCTTAAACCAAACGCAGTCGTGTGTTACTAACTATACCAGCATGGCCATCATAAACAGTACCAATGTTTTAATTATCTCTTGCTTCAATGACTAAATATTGAGAGTTGAAGCATTTCTTATTTGGCTCTTATTAGTGTGCTAGAACTGATTACGATAGGTGTTTGGATTTCATTAGAAACTATAACGGCACTCCGTAGTCGGTAGTGAGCATACCTCCGCCAGGTTGAACAGTTATGTTTTGAATTCCACTGCCGAATAAACATTTAAATGGCATTCCGTGATAAACAACCTTTGGATCTTTGGCGGTACCAGATGAGGGTGAGAGAGCAAACATATTTTAATGAAAATGTAAAACGAGATATTCGAATGCATTGCAAATCGGTCCTCGTGGTGTGGACCATGAGGGTGTTGTTAACAGAAGTATCAATTGAAGGACTAATATAAATTCTATATTCCTGTGCCACCTTTGGTCAACCGGCAGACATTGACAGCAGGTTCTCTATATTTTAATTTCAAACAGCATTATCCATCATTTCAATCATAAATTAATTCATAATCATAATTCAATCTCCCCTATGGGCTGGTGCTCCTGCCTCACACCTGGCTCGGCTTCACGCTGTTGAATCCAAAGCTTTCAAAATCATTGGAATCTCCCGCGATGAAGCTATCTCTGAGGGCCTTTCACTCACTCACCGCAGGCAGGTAGGTGGTCTTTCTGTCTTCTACCGACTCCTCTCCGGCCTTGCTCCCCCAGCTCTCTCCGTGCTCTGTCCCCCAAATATTCCTACAGGTCGCACAAGATCTGCCAGCAACCCTCTGATGGTTAAACTGCCGAAATCTCGGCTCTCTGCTCACCTTCACTCTTTCATTCCTCTTTTCTCCCGCCTGTGGAACAAACTCCCACACTCCCTTCAATCCCTCTCCTCCCTCCAGGTCTTTAAAACAGCTGTTCACCACCATCTCTTATCTTCCCCCATCCATAACCTTGATCTTTTCTACCCCCACTAATTCACCCCAGATCCACCTTGTTTGAAATTCCTACTTATTTCCTGGAAATCCTGGCAGTGTCCATATGTTTATACCTTTCCCACCCCCCCCCCCTTCACATGCCTCCCCCCCTTCACATGCCTCCCCCCTTCACATGCCTCCCCCCCAAAGCCCTCTCCCTCCCACAGATCTCTCGATGTCTCCATGTCTCTCGGTCCCTGCTCTCAAATGTTGTGTTTGTGTCCTTCCCCCTCTCTCCCCATCTTGTCTACCGCTCCCGATGTTATTTGTTTTATGTGTCTGTTTGTCTTTCTGTGTGATTAATTTTCGCTCTTTCACGAGCCTCGATCTTGTATACAAAAAAAAAAAAAAAAAAAAAAAAAAAAAAAAATACTATAGTGTTAATATATCAAAATATAATGTTAAATCATGATTGTATTGAGATATCAAACCAGCGAACCGTCGTCATCTGTTCACTTCCGGATTCGGGAGCAAGATCCGTGTCGATCGCATTTCAAAATCATAATTGTAATGGGGAATTTCTGAAACCTACCTGCCTTACAACACCCGCTGGACCCCAAAATGTTCCACAGAAGGTTAATATATTTCCTTTTCGTAAAACATGCAACTGTAATAGTTACTAAACGTGTCCCCCGTCACGTGATGAGATCCTCAGCTCTGATTGGTGTACGTTTAAGGGGACATATGGACAGACAGACAAACGCTGTCCCAGACGGCATTGTACTCCGGGCTACACCGTAAAAAAAAGAAAAAAAGTCAAATGTCGCAGACTGGGAGATTATCTCCAAAATTGGAAAATAAACCTTTGGATCCATATACAAAGGAAAGAACATCAACTCTACAGAAGAGGTACAAGCTTGTGGTATATGTCCCATCTTCCTTTCACTTTCTGGGAGCTGGAACGCAGAACAGATGACAGAACAGGGGGAACACGGGCAGCGGGGTAGAGGGACATGACGGAGGGACACGTGGGGATAGAATGAGAGTGCAAAGGGATGAGGAGATTCTCCTGCGTGTTGTTACACTCGTGGGGTGGATTGTTTAATGATGGTACACTCGTGCGGCTGGGCTTGCAATGACGACAAGCTGTGATCGTTAGGGTGTATCTTACGTGAAATGCCAGGCCGGCTGTGAAACCAGATTAGCTCTTTTCTTTCTTCCTTCCCTTTCGACTTTTAGCCCTGGTGTTGGGCTAGCGGCTAGGGTGCCGGCTTAGGATCCTAGGATCCTGGGTTCGAATCCTGGTCGATCGCTGAATTAACGCCAGGGGGGTTGACTCAGCCTGTCATCCTTCCGAGGTCGGCTAATTGAGTACCAGTTCACTGGTAATTCCCTGTTTGTCGTTAAAGGCAGCAAAAAGGGTTGGTGTCAGGAAGGGCATCCGGCCGTAAAACATTGCTTCAAAAAGGGGACCGAAAAACAACAACAACCACGGTTCCCGAAAAAGGCCAACCCCCGCTTTGCGGGGAAAAATGGCCTCTAAAGGTGTTTTTTTTCTTCTTTTCTTCCCTTTCGACTTTATTTTTATTCTTTTGTTTAAAAAAAAAAAAAAGAAGATCTTCCTTATCGACCTTCTCCCTCCCACCAGAGCTCTACATAATTGAATAGAGAAAGAACCTCTGGGAGGAAAAGAAAAGAAGAGGAGGTGAGAGGAAGAAGAGTGCGTCGGGACAGGGGAGGAAAGCAAAAACGAACGCAGGATGAATATTCCTTTGTTATTTTGCTTCCCTCTCCCTCCCCTTTGGGATTAGCTAGGGATACCAGGTGGGTCGTTAATTGTCTTGTCCGTATTGTCTTGGCGCCTGTCTGTCCTTCTTTAATTACTTGATCTTTGCCACTGCATATCAGTGGGATTTCTTTTTCTCATGATTTATCTATTCCTCGGTGATGTACCCTGTGTTTTTCTTGATCTTGAGTAAAGGATTTGCATTTATTCCACTGTTTTGAATTGGCCTTGCATTTCTGGATTGGCATACTGTGTGTTGAAGAGTGTGGGGGGGGTTTGGTGTAAAATTGCATCAGCATTTGGATGGTAACTTCACTCGGTCACTTCTGACTGCTCATACGGCGCGTCCCACCCACGGGGAACGTATTGGCCTCCCGAGCTCATCGATTAGGATCTCCGGAGCAATAGGCAGTCCCCCGAGCCCTTCACGCAGGGCCCAGGTCGTAACCCTGTGAATTCACCTCCTTTATTTCTGTTTAGATGAAAGATGTTGTTATTTTAGATTTGGAGGCCCCACATCCTTCCTGGAGAAGATTCCATCATACAACAACAACAGGCATTTTAAGGCCATTTTCCCTGCAAGAGCGGGGGTTAGCCTTGCAGTCCCCATGACAATCTGCTCCATTTAGAAGATTCCATCATAGATGTCATAATAATGAACAAATAATGTGTAATTTGTGACAGATTATGGCTGTGTCAGAAATCCACCAAAATAATGGGCAAAACCATCTCGAGGCAAAGTTCTTAATTACTATCATTGTTTTTCCCCCCAATTCTCATCTTTGCTCCCATCACTACCTCCATGCCCTCGACTCCCTCGCCCCTTATACTTCAAATTTATTTTTCTTCCTCGTCCAATTCCTGCCATTAACTGTCCACTATTCCCCTTATATCCCCCATCTATATAAATTTGTTACTTTCTAACATTTAGCTCCGACAGAGACTTCTGTATAAATAGATATAATCATTGTATCGAATGACACAACAATATCAGATATTTTATTCATTTTCCTACAATGTAACTAAGGTGTTATAATATGAGCTCTTGTTGTCTCTTTCAGGTTGATTTGAAGGCAAATAAATCTGAGTTGTTGTTGTATAGCCCCAGACAGTTCTCTCGAACTAGCCCATGGCAAGGAGACAGCCGATTGATCTCGCAGGAGCGACCCAGAGATCCCCCACATCCAGGATGGTGTACCCCCGCTTTCACGAAGTCCAGGCCACGTCAGAGTTAGAGAGAGGGCGAGAGAGAGAGAGGGAGAGAGCGGGAGAGAAAGGGAGAGGGAGAGAGAGAGGGAGAGAGAGAGAGAGAGAGGGAGGGAGAGAGAGGAAGAGAGAGGGAGAGAGAGAGAGAGAGGTGGGGGGGGGGGGGGGTTTGTGGGGGAAGAGAGAGAGGGGGAAAGGGCTGGTCCATGGGGACCAAGTCGGCACTCTCACCGAGACCGCGCTGCCCTGACGAATCTGGGCAACAGGGAAGAATGAGGAAGATTTGGCCCTCTACTTCCGTTGGGGTACAACCACCACGAAGAGGCGTCCTAAATCGATCTGTGTGAATGTGGAGATAACGGTGTTTTAACTGCTCAACCCATCCAGTATTTTCCCTGAACTGTCCTGATCGGTCTTGGTCTATTGGCCCCTGAGGCTGTGAGTCTCTTTCTGTGTGAGTTACAATTTTGTGGTTATAGCTTTTGGGAAAGTTATTAACTTTTATACATACAATTTATACAATTTTGTGGTAACTCCCCGCGCCATCCTCTTTACAGGGGCCCTGCATACATGTGTGTGTGTGTGTGGTGTGTTACGATGTACCTTACACACCTTCTGACCCACGGGACGCAAACCTGGCATGAAGTCTGTTTACCCCCCCCCCCCCCGCCCCCCCCCCAGTAATGTTTTGGGCTATGGCCTGCCCCCCTCATGAGGGTGGACGAAGCGTGGGGGAAAGGGGATGGACGCCAAAAAAATAAAAATAAAAACACAGATGCATTCCAATGGCATTTATTGCAATATGGCAAAAATGCAAATACAAAACAATTTTCAAAAATAGAAAGTCTTTCAAGGGTCACATGCAGTGCACACAATATTGCTGTGCTCTTTGCACACATATCATGGCCAAGCTAACAAGTTCAGGGGCAAAAATACCAAAAGCTCATTCTCTGAAACGTCAGTGTGAACTCTTTTGGTGTTTCCTGAGCCTCTTCTCATTTCTTCGTTTGTACAGACATAAATTTATTGGAGTATGTTGCTCGAAATAGGTATGCTCCAGGCATCCTTGAGCGACATTGTGTTTATTGATGCCACAGGCCCTGGATGTCTCCTCGTGATATTGTGGCTCAGGGTTTTCGTGTGAGGTGATGGATTTGCTCTCCAGGATGTGCCCTTGTCCGACTTCCACATGTCGTCGGGGTTGCCGCTGGTTTTGGCCTCGGTGTCCTCACTGGGCTCACTGTCTGAGCTGTCTTCACTAGTACAGGACTCCTGTACTGCAGAAGTCAAAGGTATTTGTG
The DNA here is from genome assembly GCF_964187855.1 of Myxine glutinosa. Classification (NCBI taxonomy): domain Eukaryota; kingdom Metazoa; phylum Chordata; class Myxini; order Myxiniformes; family Myxinidae; genus Myxine; species Myxine glutinosa. Next base: position 36,035 of record NW_027618247.1, read on the forward strand.
CATCCTGAAGCAGAGGATACACGGAATCTGCATCAGGTTGGAAGTCTGATTCACAGATGCAGAATAGGAAGATTCCGATTCCTCATCAATGAAGGAGACGTCTTGTTTCTCCATGACCTGCTGTAGCACCTCCTGTGTTCTTCATCAGTCACGGAGACATCTTGTTTCTCCATGACCTGCCGCAGCACCTCCTGTGTTCTTCATCAGTCACGGAGACATCTCGTTTCTCCATGACCTGCTGCAGCACCTCCTGTGTTCTTCATCAGTCACGGAGACATCTTGTTTCTCCATGACCTGCTGCAGCACCTCCTGTGTTCTTCATCAGTCACGGAGACATCTTGTTTCTCCATGACCTGCTGCAGCACCTCCTGTGTTCTTCATCAGTCACGGAGACATCTTGTTTCTCCATGACCTGCTACAGCACCTCCTGTGTTCTTCATCAGTCACGGAGACATCTTGTTTCTCCATGACCTGCTGCAGCACATCCTGTGTTCTTCATCAGTCACGGAGACGTCTTGTTTCTCCATGACCTGCTACAGCACCTCCTGTGTTCTTCATCAGTCACGGAGACGTCTTGTTTCTCCATGACCTGCTACAGCACCTCCTGTGTTCTTCATCAGTCACGGAGACATCTTGTTTCTCCATGACCTGCTGCAGCACATCCTGTGTACTAAGATGTCGTGTTGACATAGTAATACTGGAAGAAAAAAAGAAAAAGGTATAAGCCTGCATTCCCGAATTTCGAACATTTCAGCCATTTGGAACGTCTCATCATCTGCTTACGTCACATTAGATCTCAGTTTGACAAACTTTTCCTCCACCCAACCAACATACTTTACATGGGAACCATCGTCCATTTTGAGGGGGAAAAAAAACCTAAAACAAATTTGATTTGCTCACACAACATCAACACCAATGACTAAATACATATTGATTGATGTTTTATTGATAAAATAAAGAAACAAATGTTAAACCAAACAATGGCAAAAATAAAACGAAATAGATAATATAAAATAGACATAAAATAATCGGCCGAAAAACACATAAAATTCGTATAAAACGTATAAATTCGTAAATCATGAGAATAAGGTAAGCTTACCTTTGTGAAAACGAGAGAAGCGGGAATGGCCGGCCGCGGTGTGTATGGATTGCCAGGAAGGAATGCGCACAGGTGAGACGATTGTAAAGTAGATGTAACGAGACATCAGCTGTCCATCATGACGTCATTCAGTGACCCGTGAATTATCCGTGCTGGGAGCTGATAGGTACAACAAATGTTATTCGGTTATTTTGTAATTATTACTTTAGAGAGCATTTGGATGATCTTTTTGGGTTGATCGTAACAAGTAAAATACTTGTGATACTATTATGAAAACTAGAACGGCACTCTTCAACGTCACGACGTCGACCGATATGCCTCCGGCCACATTATTACATCATCATAATACTTGTACCAAGTTTGATTTAAATCCATTCAGCTGTTCTCAAGTTATCACATTTCCACCTGACATGACCTCTGACCTTTGGCCTTTGACCTTGGGACTCCAAAATCTATTAACTTAATCTTTACAATATTATACATATCTGTACCACGTTTGAATTAGATCACTTCAGCCGTTATCAAGTTATAGACCTGTAACAGAGTTTGACCTTTGACCTTGGGATCCCAAAATCTAATAACTTAATCTTTACAATATTATACATATCTGTACCACGTTTGAATTAGATCACTTCAGCCGTTATCAAGTTATAGACCTGTAACAGAGTTTGACCTTTGACCTTGGGATCCCAAAATCTAATAACTTAATCTTTACAATATTATACATATCTGTACCACGTTTGAATTAGATCACTTCAGCCGTTATCAAGTCATAGACCTGTAACAGAGTTTGACCTTTGACCTTGGGACCCCAAAGTCTAATGAGTTAATCTTTACATCATTATACATATCTGTACCACGTTTGAATTAGATCACTTCAGCCGTTATCAAGTTATAGACCTGTAACAGACTTTGACCTTTGACCTTGGGACCCCAAAATCTAATAACTTAATCTTTACAATATTATACATATCTGTACCACGTTTGAATTAGATCACTTCAGCCGTTATCAAGTTGTAGACCTGTAACAGACTTTGACCTTTGACCTTGGGACCCCAAAATCTAATAACTTAATCTTTACAATATTATACATATCTGTACCACGTTTGAATTAGATCACTTCAGCCGTTATCAAGTTATAGACCTGTAACAGAGTTTGACCTTTGACCTTGGGACCCCAAAGTCTAATGAGTTAATCTTTACATCATTATACATATCTGTACCACGTTTGAATTAGATCACTTCAGCCGTTATCAAGTTATAGACCTGTAACAGACTTTGACCTTTGACCTTGGGACCCCAAAATCTAATAACTTAATCTTTACAATATTATACATATCTGTACCACGTTTGAATTGGATCACTTCAGCCATTATCAAGTTATAGACCTATAAGAGAGTTTGACCTTTGACCTATGACCCCAAAATCTAATCAGTTAATCTTTGCATCATTATACATACCTGTAGGAAGTTTGAATTAGATAACTTCAGCCGTTCTCAAGTTATAGACCTGTAACAGAGTTTGACCTTTGACCTTTGACCTCTTGGCCCAAAAATCTAATAACTTAATCTTTACATCATTACACATACCTGTACCAAGTTTGAATTATATCACTTCAGCCGTTCTCATGTTATATACCTATTACAGATTTGACCTTTGACCTTGTGCCCCCAGAATCTAATCAGTTCATCTTTACATCATTCAACACACCTGTACCAAATTTGGTCAGAATCCCATCACTGCTTTACAAGTTATCGGGGTAACAGTATTTTTACCTAACATGACCTCTGACCTTTGGCCTCGTGACCCCAAAATATAATCAGTTAATATTTACAGCATTATACATACCTGCACCAAGTTTGATTAAGAACCCTTGAGCTGTTCTCAAGTTATCACGACAACGAAAACCTATGACGGACGGACGGACGGACGGACGGACGGACAACCTGAAAACATAATGGTTCCGGAGACTTCTGTCAACGGAAGCATAAAAATACTGTTATAAATTCCCATGATCCTCGTCGCCGACAGTTGCACCATGTTGATGCGTGTGGCGATGGAGTCGTCGTGCTAATCGAGATTTAAACGTGACTGGGAGACCAGTTCGTTATCGTACCATGTCCGTGTACGTTGTACCTGTTGTAACAATGTCGTCACCTGGGGGTGAGTATTTGGATTGACCCCGCTAGGCATGATATACGTTTCTTTAATGTAATTTTTTTGCCTGTTAGTGCTGTCCTGTTGGCATGGCGACAGAAATACAAATTGCTCACAGATTGCAAATAGCTCACATCATACTTGAGTCTGGATACACGAACTGGTACATTCAGTTGTATTCAGTAATAACAACTTTGCTTTCATCCGCAGCTCAATGGAATACTGCTCTCCCCTCTGGGCTGGAGCTCCTGCCTCACACCTAGCTCGTCTTCACGCTGTTGAAACCAAAGCATTCAGAATCATTGGAATCTCCCGCGATGAAGCTAACTCCAAGGGCCTCTCACTCACTCACCGCAGGCAGGTTGGTGGTCTTTCCGTCTTCTACCGACTACTCTCTGGCCTTGCCCCCCCCCCCCCCAGCTCTCTCTGTGCTCTGTCCCCCCCAATATTCCTTCAGGTCGCACAAGATCTGCCTGCAACCCTCTTATGGTCAAACTGCCAAAATCTCGGCTCTCTGCTCACCTTGACTCCTTCATTCCTCTTTTCTCCCGCCTCTGGAACAAACTCCCCCACTCCCTTCAATCCCACTCCTCCCTCCAGGTCTTTAAAACAGCTGTTCACCACCATCTCTTATCTTCCCCCATCCAAAACCTTGATCTCTTCCACCCCCATTAAAACACCTCTTTCAAATTCCCTTTTCTTTCTTGAAAGTCCTTGTAGTGTCCATCTTGTTACCCCCGCCACCAAAGGTGGATGGAGGTTGTTATTTTCACCCCTGTCTGTTTGTTACCTGCAAAATCGAAGATTTTTCAAGTATATTGGTCGGTTGCGTTTGTTATTCTGTCTGTTTGTTTGTCTGTTTGCTTGTTTGTTTGTTTGTTTGTCTGTTTGTCATCGGCCTACAGGTCACAATTCTAAAGCGATCATGAAACTTCACCAAGTTGTAGAAGTCGTCACAATTCAGACGCCTATTGATTTTTAGGTCAAAGGTCATCTGGAGGTCAAATTTCTAAAATCGCTATTTTAAATCCGATTGACTTGAAAATTGAACAGCATTTGTATATTTAGTCACTAAATTAGGAAACTAACTAAGTTTGAGGTCAAAAGGTCAACTCAAGGTCAAACTTCGAAAATCATCAATTTTCATCTGAAAAACCATCAATTTGTATCTGATTGACCTGTAAATAGAACAGCATTTGCATATTGCCACACTGAATTGGGAAACCAACTATTTTTGAGGGCAAATGGTCAAAGGTCAAAGGTCAATCCAAGGTCAAACTTCTACAATCATCAATTTTCATCTGAAAAACCATAAATTGTTATCTGATTGACCTGTAAATAGAACAGCATTTGTATATTGCCGCACTGAATTGGGAAACCATATATTTTTGAGGGCAAAAGGTCAAAGGTCAACTAAAGGTCAAACTTCCAAAATCATCAATTTTCATCTGATTGACTTATAAATTGAACAGCATTTGCACATTGAGTCACTAAATTAGGAAACTAACTATTTAATGAGGTCAAAAGGTCAAAGGTCAACCAAAGGTCAAACTTCCAAAATCATCAATTTTCATCTGAAAAACCATCAATATTTATTTGATTGACTTGTAAATTGAACAGAATTTGCACATTGAGTCACTAAATAGTAAAACCAACCTAATGAGGTCGAAAGGTCAAAGGTCAACTCAAGGTCAAATTCCCAAAATCATCAATTTTCATCTGAAAATCCATCAATTTATATCTGATTGACTTGTAAATTGAACAACATTTGCACTTTGACTCACTAAATAGGAAAGCCAACTTTTTTTTTTAGGTCAAAAGGTTCGTGTAAGACCTGGTCAACTCAAGGTCAAACTTCCAAAATCATCAATTTTCATCTGAAAAACCATCAATTTTCATCCGATCAACTTGAAAATAGAACAGCATTTGCATATTGCCTCAATGAATTGGGAAACCAACTATTTTTGAGGTCAAAAAGTCAAAGGTCAACTCAAGGTCAAACGTCCAAAATCATCCATTTTTATCTGATTGACTAAGTTGAACAGCATTTGCACATTGAGTCACTAAATAGGGAAACCAACTATTTTTGAGGTGAAATGGTCAAAGGTCAACTCAAGGTCAAACTTCCAAAATCATCAATTTTCATCTGAAAAACCATCAATTTTTATCTGATTGACTTGTAAATTGAACAGCATTTGCATATCGAGTCACTAAAGAGGGAAACCAAATATATTTGAAGTCAAAAGGTCAAAGGTCAACTATATCTAGGTTAAAACTTCCAAAATCAATTTATATCTGAAAAATCATCAATTTTCATCCGATTGACTTGAAAATTGAGCAGCATTTGTATAGTGCATCGCTGAATTGGGAAACCAACTATTTTTGAGCTCAAAAGGTCAAAGGTCAACTCAAGGTCAAACTTCTAAAATCATCATTTTTCATCTGAAAAATCGTCACTTTTCATCCTATTGACCTGAGCTTTGATCAAGATCGTCAATTTAAATCTTGATGAAATGGACAATTTGCTGTATTACAGGGTGGGGGGGGGGGGGGATTTTGCAAGTATCGTGCTCTGCATGACGTATTCCTGTTTGTTTGTTTGTAAACAAAATATCTCAAAACGTTGTGGATGGATTCGGGAAGAAATTTGGCAGAGATGACCTGAGCGTATGTGAAAATGGAGATCATTCCTGGAGATCTCGCGAGATCTTGGAGACGGTGGGAGGGATTTTGGAAGCTCCACTCGGTCTCCACGTTATTCGAAGTTAAGTCTGTTCACAATTGTATTTTGTCGAAACTGTATTTATCTTTCGGTGTGTGAAGTTATTGTGTGCAACTTTGGTTGTTTCTCGGTGTTTATCTTTCATAAATTGATCGTCTGTTTGCCGTGTCGCGAGCAAGGCCTTTGCCGCGTCGCGAACGATTTGAAATCGAAGTTAAGCGATTGTTCCCATTTGTATTTTCGTTAAAACTGTATTTATTTATGGTGTTGTACGTATATTGTGTCCCGACGAAGATTTTTCGGTGCAAATCTTTCATACCTGTATTGAAAATCGTGTTAATTCGTGTCGTGTCTTGAGGCCTTGTACAGTGTACACTGTACAACCTTGAGGCTTTGTTTTTCTCTCGGCGGTCCGTCGTTTGTGATCCAATAACTTTCGTTCTCTGTATTCCCAGTCTTTTCACCCATAGCCTACTTCCTTGTGTAAATCTCAACTCAAAAAAACAAAAAAACAAAAAAAAAAACATTTCCTTCTCTTATTCGTTTATTCATTCTTATTCGTTCGTTCGTTCTTCGACCACGTGTTTCTCCCCCATTTCCCCAGATAGTTTTCACTGTTATTAACCTTCAATGTTTACACTTTCCCCTCAAGTTATGTATTCCGTCATATTTTATAACACCTTTTTCTTCTTCTTCTTTAAAAGGCTGCTTTCGACTTGCTCACCAAATCAATTCATCCCAAAAAAAATATCCATCTCCTATAGTGCCTTTTTTCTACATTCCCTAAACTCTCCTGCACTCCATCCTCCATCCAGCGTCCTTAAACGTATTTTTAACTCGAAGGTCACAAGAAACTCATTTTGCAATAAATGTTCGTTTCCCATAAATCGTACACTTTCTAAAATCCAATCTCACCCCTCCCCTCCAAATCTTCCCCATAACCCCTCCCCTCCAAATCTTCCCCATCACCCCTCCCCTCCAAATCTTCCCCATCACCCCTCCCCTCCAAATCTTCCCCATCACCCATCCCTTTCAAATCTCCCCCCTTGCCCCCTCCCTCCTAAACTACCCCCTCACCCCTCCCCGCCAAGACGCCCCCTCGCCCCTCCCCTCCTAGACTCCTCCCTCACCCCTCCCCTCCAAATCTCCCCCATATCCCATCCCTTTCAAATCCCTCCCCTTGTCCCTTCCCTCCCAAACTCCCCCCTCACCCCTCCCCTTCAAATCTCCCCACCCTCATTGCTTCTCAATTTCCCCCCTCTCACTCCCCCTCCTCAAAGCGTCCTCCCCGCTTCTTCCCCCTTCCAACTCTCACCTCCATCTCCCCCAACCTTCTGCCTCGCTCTTCCCCCTCCTCAAATAACACCTCATTGTGCCACACCCAATCACCATCAAACCTTTTGTCCGCCCCATCCTTCCCTTTCTCCGAGCTATTCTGAAATCTCTGACACACCTTCAACAGCTCTCCCTACCTCTTCCACCTCTTCCACATCTTACCCTACCCCTCCTCCCCCCTGTTCTGTATCTGATGCTCCCCCTTCCTCTTCATTAACGGTATGGACCTCAAACATCCGGGGCCTTCGTTCAAACTTAACTGTCTCTCCATACAGGTTGCTTCTGTCAAACCAGATGTGATCTGCTTAACAGAAACTTTCCTCCTTTATGATGTCTCTGATTCCTTAGTATCTCTCCCGGGCTACTCCCTCCTCCGGTATGATAGACCTGAGCCTCGTCCTGGAGGCGGGGTTGCTATCTTTATCAAAAACTCTCTTCCACACTCGCCCTGCACTGCACTCTCTCCACCTCACCCCCAGGAATACCTCTGGCTACGGCTTCCCCTTCGCTCCCACCTCTTGTTCATATGTGTGTTGTACCGTCCACCAAACAGTGATGACTCCATCTACATCTCGCTGTCTGATAATATGGACCAACTTCTATCTACTCATCCCAACTCTCTCTTCCTCATATGTGGTGATTTCAACTGTCATCATGCCAGTTGGCTGGGTGTGGGTACCTCTCTCACCAGCCATGGCTCCTCAGCAAAGGACTTCTGCGACTCACTGGGACTGACACAATCTGTCAATTTCCCGACCCGGATCTCAGTCAACGGAACATCTTCTCTTCTGGACTTGGTTATGACTAACTTCCCTGAAAATGTCTGCTGCTCTTCTTCTGCTCCAATCGGAGCATCTGATCATGTCCTTGTTAAAGTGGACATCTCTCTGACCATCCTCAGGGAGCCTGCTCAGCGTCGACGAGTCTGGCATTTCACTCAGGCCAACTGGCACGGTCTTCAAGCAGCCATCAATCATCTGGACTGGTCTCCCATCTCTACCACCTCTGACATCAACTCATCCTGGGAATTCTTCCAAAGTAAATTGCTCTCTCTCATGCACAGATTTATCCCATCTCGTCTTCAGTTGTCATACCCTTCCTCCCGTCCATGGTACACAGAATCTTGTGGTGAGGCTGTTGCCCAGAAACAACTTGCCTTCGTCTCCTGGAAAGCAAATCCAACGGAAGGAAATCTCATTTCCTTTCACAAAGCCCGAAACAAGTGTGTGTCCACCCTCAGGAGAGCCAGGAAACAATATCTCTCCGTTCTCAAGACCGAACTCTCTTATCTGTCTCCCTCTTCCAAATCCTGGTGGCGTCTGGTCAAATCCGTTTCTGGTGTTTGTTCCCCCTCCATCCCCTCCCTTACCTCAAACGGCTACACAGCTGACTCCACACGTGAAAAAGCTGAATGCCTCAACTCTGTGTTTGCCTCTAAATCTTGTGTCCCAAACCCATCCCTCTCTGTACCCACCATACCCAGTCGTACCCTGCTGCTCCTGGACTCCGTGTCCTTTCCTCCTGACAAGGTGGAAAAGTTTCTGTCAACCCTCGACTCTGATTCTGCAACTGGACCCGACGGCATCAGCCCACGGGTCCTAAAATCCTGCTCTGCCGCTCTATCTCACCCTCTCTCTGTTCTCTTCACCCTCTCTTTTGCTCAAGGTCAACTGCCATCTGCTTGGAAATCAGCCAACATCACCGCTTTGCACAAAAAAGGTGCAAAAACAGATCCTAGCAACTACAGACCAATCAGCCTTCTCCCAATTATCAGCAAAGTCATGGAATCCATCATTGCTTCGGATATGAAATCTTTCCTCTTCTCCAATGGCTTGATCTCTGATCATCAATTTGGTTTCAGACCAGGTCACTCTACTCTGGACATGCTGCTTCTGCTGTCTCAACAATGGATGGAGGTCCTCAATGCCAAACAGGAAATTAGAGCTGTCTCCCTTGACATATCACGTGCCTTCGACACGGTCTGGCACCCCGCTCTGCTCACCAAACTCTCCTCCTTTGGTATCCATGGAAATCTCCACGCATGGCTGGCGGACTTCCTCTCTAGTCGTCGTCAACGTGTGGCCCTGAATGGGTTTCTCTCATCTCCTCTTCCTGTTCAGGCTGGAGTTCCTCAAGGCAGTGTTCTGGGCCCCGTGCTTTTTCTGGTCTTCATCAATGATCTCTCTGACTCTCTTGAAAATCCTCTCTATCTCTTTGCTGATGACTCCACTCTCTGCCGCTCCAATTCCTCTTCCCTCAGATCGGCAGTCTGCAGCCTCCTCACTCTCTGAAGACCTGGACAAAATCACAGACTGGTCAAACAAGTGGAACATGTCTTTCAATCCTGACAAATCTCACACTCTTACTATGTCTCTCCGAAAAGATCGACTGGACAACCCTCCCATCTACTTTCTCAACAATCCTCTCCAAGAAGTTCTGTCGCTCAAGCTTTTGGGTCTCACTATCTGCCATGATCTTTCTTGGGAAAACCACATTTCCAAGCTGGCCTCCAAAGCCAGTCGCCGACTGGGCATCTTCCGTCGTGCGAAGTCCTTCCTCGGCACACCTGAGCTCCTCACCACATACAAGGCTTTCATCCGCAGCTCAATGGAATACTGTTCTCCCCTATGGGCCGGTGCTCCTGCCTCACACCTAGCTCGGCTTCACGCTGTTGAAACCAAAGCTTTCAGAATTATTGGAATCTCCCACGATGAAGCTATCTCTGAGGGCCTTTCACTCACTCACCGCAGGCAGGTAGGTGGTCTTTCTGTCTTCTACCGACTCCTCTCCGGCCTTGCACCCCCAGCTCTCTCTGTGCTCTGTCCCCCAAATATTCCTACAGGTCGCACAAGATCTGCCAGCAACCCTCTGATGGTTAAACTGCCGAAATCTCGGCTCTCTGCTCACCTTCACTCTTTCATTCCTCTTTTCTCCCGCCTCTGGAACAAACTCCCTCACTCCCTTCAATCCCACTCCTCCCTCCAGGTCTTTAAAACAGCTGTTCACCACCATCTCTTATCTTCCCACATCCAAAACCTTGATCTTTTCTACCCCCGCTAATTCACCCCAGATCCACCTTGTTTGAAATTCCAACTTCTTTCCTGGAAGTCCTGGCAGTGTCCATATGTTTTATACCTCTCCCACCTCCCCCTTCCCATGCCCCCCCCCCCCCCAAAGCCCTCGCCCTCTCTCAGATCTCTCGATGTCTCCATGTCTCTCGGTCCCTGCTCTCAAATGTTGTGTTTGTGTCCTTCCCCCTCTCTCCCCATCTTGTCTACCGCTCCCGATGTTACTTGTTTTGTGTGTCTGTTTGTCTTTCTGTGTGATAATGTTCGCTCTTTCACGAGCCTCGATCTTGTATACAAAAAAAAAAAAAAAAAAAAAAGGAAGAAATTATTACATTTTGGTGAAGATCCGGATTTGGATCTGGCGAGCAAATTCTTTGAGTGATTCTTCACCATTGGGAGATAAGGCCAAAAACTATATGTAGCAGGATATCTCAAAAAGTTATAGAGGGATTTGGACGAAACTTGTTGGACATGTTGTGAGTCTGACAAGGAAGAATCGATTCGATTTTGGTGAAGATGTGAATATGGATTCGGATACGAGTTTTATTTAATTTTTAAGTGATTCTTCACCAGTGAGGAATCGGGCGAAAAGCGATAAATAACATGATATTAAAAAAAAGTTATGGTCGAGTTATGAATAAACTTGGTGGATGAGTTGGTTCGGTGACAAGAAGAAGCCGATTCGATTTTGGTTCAGGTCCGAATCCAGATCCGGCCTATCAGTGGGATACAAAACGTAAACTGTTCACCAGGTGGAGGTATGCTCTCCACTGAGTGCCGTTCTAGTTTATCCTATGTACCCCGCATCAACCCTGTCCCTTCCACAGATCTCCTGTTCTCTACTGTTGTTGTGCTTCCCTCTCTCTCCACCTCTCGTCTCCTGCTCCCTTTATTATTATGCTTCATGTGTGTCTCTGTTTATGTTTATGGTTTTGTGTTTTATGTGTAACTCTTACAGAAGCCTCGACTTTGTATACAAATAAATAAACAATAACCCCCCCCCCCCCCCCCAACCAATCATGTGTATTGACCATCATTTACTCGAGAACAATCTTACTATTACACTTATTGTTTGGTTGATTTACTGTAATAAAGTTACTGGTCAACTAAAGAATAATAGTCGTCATTAGTGAGTTTGAACAATTCAGTTGTTGATAAACTATAATTTATTTCATGGTTAACGTTTTTTTTTTTCCTGTGCTCGTGCGGAGGGATTAAGCGATCGGTTGTGTACGTACGTGTGGTGTACGTATGTACGATTGTACGTGTCTGAATTTTATGAATTATTTTTCTCAGCAAACTTTGGTCCGATTGACACAAATTTTTTGCACCACAGCAGTGCTGCGTCCTGGAGAATTTATTATTTGTGATTATGATGTCATAGGTCACGTGGTACGGGTGTCGCCTTGGAAAAACTGAAAAACGTTGCACCTCTATCTCCGAAACCGTTCCATGGCGAAAATTAAAATGTGCCTCGTTGTAAAGAACTCCGCATGGGGAATAAGTGTTGTTAATGATGACGTCATCGGTGCCTTAATTATGACGTCATAATTCGACAAGTACAATGCTTAGTACGATAAGTTTTAATTGTCGGCATCAAACTACAAATCTAAAGTGTCCTGGAAGTGTTGGCTCCTTTAGATGTGTTTAGGTGAGTGTCATATATAGAGCCTTGTGGCTCTGAAAACGCCATTTAAACTCTGCCATTATATGTACGTTCGTTGGGTTGACTGCAGCTAGGTGTCGCTGTTGTGTCGTGTGTTCCTGCTTCGGTGTTGCCGTACGCCTTGGTCGGGTATTTTGACTCTCCCTTTTTTTTGGTATACAAAGTCAAGGCTCGTGTAAGAGCAATACATAAAGCACAAAGACATAAACAGAAAACACATAACATGTCATAAGAGGGAGAGAGAGAGGGGGAAGCACAGCAACAGTGGGGAACAGGGATAGTGGTAGATCTGTGGAAGGGAGAGGGCTGGGGGGAGGGAGGTGGAGGCTAGGGGGTGAAACGGTATAAAACACATGGACACTGCAAGGACTTCCAGGAAAGAAGTCGGTATTTCAAAAAAGTGGATCTGGGGTGAATTAACGGGGATAGAAAAGATCAAGGTTTTGGATGGGGGGAGATAAGAGATGGTGGTGAACAGCTGTTTTAAAGACCTGGAGGGATGAGTGGGATTGAAGAGAGAGTTTGTTCCAGAGGCGGGAGAAAAGAGGAATGAAGGAGTGAAGGTGAGCAGAGAGTCTTGATTTTGGCAGTTTAACCATAAGAGGGTTGCAGGCGGATCTTGTGCGACCTGTAGGAATATTTGGGGGACAGAGCCCAGAGAGAGCTATGGGAGCAAGGCCGGAGAGGAGTCGGTAGAAGACGGAAAGACCACCAACCTGCCTGCGGTGAGTGAGTGAGAGGCCCTTGGCGTTAGCTTCATCACGGGAGATTCCAATGATTCTGAAAGCTTTGGTTTCAACAGCGTGAAGATGGGCTAGGTGTGAGGCAGGAGCACCGGCCCAGAGGGGGGAGCAGTACTCCATTGAGCTGCGAATCAAACTGGGATTGTGTGTTACCAAACTACGCTGGTGTTCATGGATGATCCTCTTCCCGTTGGCGTGGTGGCAGCGGTGGGATAAGACTTGAAAAATTAGCTCGAACTCGTAGAACGCATAATCTCACATCACGCACTCATTCTGAGCAAAAATACCATCGTTAACTGAACATGTTACGGACCATATACCCACATCATGTCTCACTGAGACCTGGCAACAACCACTGGACTACTACACGCTCAACCTCACCACACCCAATGGATATTCTTACATCAATAAACCACGCTCGGAGGGCCGAGGTGGTGGAATTGCCGTTATTCACCGACAAGACATCAAGACCAACCTCATCTCCATCTCATCTGCTCCATCATTTGAACACCTGGCTTTTAAACTCTCTGGTCACACACAGTCAGTCATGGCTGTTGTCTACCGCCCTCCCAAACCACACCCATCATTCCTGTCTGACTTCTCCTACTTTCTGACCCAGCTATGTTCCCTCTCCCCCTCAATCCTCCTCCTTGGTGATTTCAATATCCACATGGACTCCACTGACTCCACGCTAACCACTGACTACACTGATTTACTCACCTGCTTTAACCTCACTCAACATGTCAACTTTCCTACCCATAACCGTGGTCACATTTTGGACCTTGTCTGCTCCACTGGACTAATTTTGCACCATCTCTCTGGCTCCGACCTCACTCTCTCTGACCACCTAGCCATCACTCTGACCATCAACATCCCCACCCCAGCACCAAGGCATTATCGCACTATCAACTTCCGTAAGCTAAACGCTCTTTCACCTACCTCATTCTCATCCACCCTCTCTGAAAAAATGTCCACTTCTCCCTTCGTTGACCTCCACACCCCTTCTGACCTCACTGACTACTACAACCACACTCTCTCCTCCTGCCTTGACCAACTTGCGCCTATAAAAACCAAAACAGTTTCTTTCACCCATTCTGCTCCCTGGTTTACCCCTGAACTCCGCCTGATGAAAACTCGTGCTCGCCAACTTGAAAGACTCCGCAATAAAACAGGTCTCACAGTTCACTCCCAGGCCTACAAGGACCACCTACAACACTACAAAGATGCCCTCTCCCGCGCCCGCTCCGCCTACTACTCTCAAATTATCCACTCTGGCTCCGGAAACCCAAAAGCACTCTTCTCTACAATAAACAAACTCCTCAGCCCCCTGAACACCACCACCCAGTCATTCACAATAGACAACTGCATCTCCTTCCTTTCATTCTTCCAACGCAAAATTGAAAACATCTACAACAGCTTGACCACCGCCGCACCCGCTCCCCCCCAAACCACCTGCCCCCCCTTATCCTGCCACCCCCTGTCTCAATTCTCCCCAGTCTCCCCTACTGACCTCTCTGAACTCCTCATCGGAATGAAAACTGCCACCTGCACTCTTGACCCCATCCCCTCCAGCTTTGTCAAGGCCTCCCTTCCTGCTCTCTCTCCACTTATCATTGCAACAATAAACTCCTCCCTGTCTACAGGCATCGTCCCACCATCCCTCAAAATTGCTGCTGTTACCCCCATTCTGAAAAAACCTGGACTAAACCCTGACACCCTAAACAACTTCAGACCCATCTCCAACCTACCCTTTCTGTCAAAGGTTTTGGAACGCGCTGTAGCCACTCAACTCAAACATCACCTCTCTGCCAATAACCTGTATGAAACATTCCAATCCGGATTCCGCTCCAACCACAGTACTGAAACTGCTCTCCTCAAAATCACCAACGACCTTCTCCTCTCCTCTGACGCTGGCAACCTCAACATTCTCATCCTCCTCGACCTCAGCGCCGCCTTTGACACCATCGATCACACCATCCTCCTCACCCGACTTGAAACCACCTTTAACATTACCGGCACTGCCCTCTCTTGGATTAAATCATACCTCTCTGACAGACGCCAGTTCATCTCCATCAATAACTGCAAATCCCCCACTGCTCCCCTCCCCCAAGGTGTCCCCCAAGGTTCAGTTCTTGGCCCCCTCCTCTTCATCCTTTACCTGTCCCCCCTCGGTCACTTAATCCACCGTCATGGTCTCCAATTCCACTGCTTCGCCGATGACATCCAGCTTTTCATCTCCACCAAGTCCATCTCCACCGCCACCCACTCTATCCTGACAAACTGCATCACTGAAATAAAATCCTGGCTTCAAATCAACTTCCTCAAACTTAACTGTGATAAATCTGAAATAATCATCATTGGCCCAAAAACGGTCACCAAGTCCACCCATAACTTTGCCCTCAACATCGACGGTTTCCCAATATCCACCTCCCCTCACATCCGGAATCTTGGCATTATCTTTGACCAAACCCTCTCCTTCGACAAATACACTAAACAGATCACAAAGACAGCCTTCTTTCACCTGAAAAACATCGCCCGTCTCCGTCCATCCCTCTCCTCCGTGGCTGCAGAAACCCTCATCCACGCCTTCATCACCTCCCGTCTGGACTACTGCAATAGCCTCCTCTATGGTTCACCCTCAACAATCACCAATAAACTCCAATACATTCAGAACTCCGCTGCCCGTCTACTCACCCATTCCCGGACCCGTGACCACATCACCCCCGTCCTTTACAAGCTTCACTGGCTCCCCATCTCCCAGAGAATCCAGTACAAAATCCTCCTCTTGACCTACAAAGCCCTCCATAACCTGGCCCCATCCTACCTGGCTGACCTCCTCTCCAGACACACTCCCACCCGCAACCTCCGCTCTGCTGGTACCAACCTCCTGACCCCCCCCATCCGGACCAAATTTAGATCCTGGGGGGACAGGGCCTTCTCCATCGCTGCTCCCACCCTCTGGAACTCGCTACCTCACACCATCAGAGACTCCTCCTCACTCACCACATTCAAAACATCACTCAAGACCCACCTGTTCAACGCTGTATTCAACATTTAACCCACAGCATCTAACCCCTGACTATCTCCTCTCCTTCTCCCTCCTTTGTGCTTTGAATATTTCCCTATTGATTCTTCTTTTTTTGCAATTGTTTTTATGTTTTGCTATGCATTATGTTTTGCACTCTGTCAAAGCGTCTTTGGGCTTCCTGAAAAGCGCTATATAAAATAAATGCATTATTATTATTATTATTATTATTATTATTATTATTATTATCATGCATGCATCCAATCATGTCACATGATACATTACCATTATCTGTAGCTTGATTACCCCACGCACATGAAGCGAAAAGTGGGGTTAAGCAATTGGTTCATGTCCGTCCATCTGTCTTATCAGTTTATGATCGAGGAACAGCTCATTTATAAAATCCAATGTTCTATTTTGGACACGAATCGGAACATGAACAGGAAGACAAGTTTGCCGTTTCACCGTAAATTGGCTCTGAATTTGTCCAAAATTCCACACATGCAGAGAGCAGTGAGGTAACATTTTTACTCGACCTGTCTGGCAGGGAAACAAAATTGAAAATTATTCCAAACAGGAAACTTGCTCTTTAGGATGTTATAATGGACACAAACAACAGGCACGAACAACTAATGTGAACATGTGAGATGGGGTGGTGTAATAGACACTGGGTAAAGCGGTGGTAAAACCCGGAATTACATTGATTTGTACGACTTTAAAACTTTGCTTAAAAAGAATTATACACTTGAAGACTGTAAGTGAAGTAGTAAGAACAACAACGCATCCGGTGAACAACAAGAGGACACAGATCAAGACAACATGGCACGAGTCCATTACTTACGTCGCTAGGCTGTCTGACAAAGTGAGAAGATCCTTCTCCCAGTTTGCCATTGTTACATAATATAAACTAGAACGGCACTCAGTAGAGAGGATACCTCCACCTGGTTGGTCATATCACTCAATGGTGAAAAATCACATAAATAATTAAATAATCCTCATATCCGAATCCATATTCACATCTTCACCAAAATCGAATATATTCTTCCTTGGCACACACCCAAACTCTCCACCAATTTTCGTCCAAATCCATCCGTAACTTTTTGAGATATCCTGCTATGTATCGTTTTTGGCCCTATCTCCCAATTGTGAAGAATCACTTAAAAAATTAAATAATTCTCATATCCAAATCCATATTCAGATTTTCACCAAAATCGAATATATTCTTCCTTGTCACACACACAACCTCTCCACCAATTTTCGTCCAAATCCATCAGTAACTTTTTGAGATATGCTGCTATATATCGTTTTTGGCCCTATCTCCCAATTGTGAAGAATCACTTAAAAAATTAAATAATTCTCATATCCAAATCCATATTCAGATTTTCACCAAAATCGAATATATTCTTCCTTGTCACACACACAACCTCTCCACCAAGTTTCGTCCAAATCCATCCGTAACTTTTTGAGATATTTTGCTATATATCGTTTTTGGCCCTATCTCCCAATTGTGAAGAATCACTTAAAAAATTAAATAATTCTCATATCCAAAGCCGTATTCAGATTTTCACCAAAATCGAATATATTCTTCCTTGTCACACACACAACCTGTCCACCAATCTTCGTCCAAATCCATCAGTAACTTTTTGAGATATGCTGCT
This sequence comes from Myxine glutinosa, assembly GCF_964187855.1. Taxonomy (NCBI): domain Eukaryota; kingdom Metazoa; phylum Chordata; class Myxini; order Myxiniformes; family Myxinidae; genus Myxine; species Myxine glutinosa. The sequence goes on from NW_027618247.1 coordinate 53,508, forward strand.
ATATATCGTTTTTGGCCCTATCTCCCAATTGTGAAGAATCACTTAAAAAATTAAATAATTCTCATATCCAAATCCATATTCAGATTTTCACCAAAATCGAATATATTCTTCCTTGTCACACACACAACCTCTCCACCAAGTTTCGTCCAAATCCATCCGTAACTTTTTGAGATATTTTGCTATATATCGTTTTTGGCCCTATCTCCCAATTGTGAAGAATCACTTAAAAAATTAAATAATTCTCATATCCAAAGCCGTATTCAGATTTTCACCAAAATCGAATATATTCTTCCTTGTCACACACACAACCTGTCCACCAATCTTCGTCCAAATCCATCAGTAACTTTTTGAGATATGCTGCTATATATCGTTTTTGGCCCTATCTCCCAATTGTGAAGAATCACTTAAAAAATTAAATAATTCTCATATCCAAATCCATATTCAGATTTTCACCAAAATCGAATATATTCTTCCTTGTCACACACACAACCTCTCCACCAAGTTTCGTCCAAATCCATCCGTAACTTTTTGAGATATTTTGCAATATATCGTTTTTGGCCCTATCTCCCAATTGTGAAGAATCACTTAAAAAATTAAATAATTCTCATATCCAAAGCCGTATTCAGATTTTCACCAAAATCGAATATATTCTTCCTTGTCACACACACAACCTCTCCACCAATTTTCGTCCAAATCCATCAGTAACTTTTTGAGATATCCTGCTATGTATCGTTTTTGGCTCCATCTCCCAATGATGAAGAATCACTTAAAAAAATTAAATAATTCTCTTATCTGAATCCATATTGAGATCTTCACCAAAATCGAATCGATTTGTCCTTGTCAGACACCCAACCGGTCCACCAAGTTTCGTCCGAATCTGTCCACAACGTTTTGAGATATCCTGCTATGAATCGTGTTTGGCCCTATCTCCCAATGATGAAGAATCACTTAAAAAATTAAACAATTCTCATATCCAAATCCATATTCAGATATTCACCAAAATCGAATCGATTTGTCCTTGTCAGACACCCAACCGGTCCACCAAGTTTCGTCCGAATCTGTCCACAACGTTTTGAGATATCCTGCTATGAATCGTGTTTGGCCCTATCTCCCAATGATGAAGAATCACTTAAAAAATTAAACAATTCTCATATCCAAATCCATATTCAGATATTCACCAAAATCGAATCGATTTGTCCTTGTCAGACACCCAACCGGTCCACCAAGTTTCGTCCGAATCTGTCCACAACGTTTTGAGATATCCTGCTATGAATCGTGTTTGGCCCTATCTCCCAATGATGAAGAATCACTTAAAAAATTAAACAATTCTCATATCCAAATCCATATTCAGATCTTCACCAAAATCGAATCTATTTGTCCTTGTCACACACCCAATCTGTCCACCAAGTTTTGTCCAAATCCGTCTATAACTTTTTGAGATATCCTGCTATGTATCGTTTTTGGCTCCATCTCGCAATGATGAAGAATCACTTAAAAAATTAAACAATTCTCATATCCAAATCCATATTCAGATCTTCACCAAAATCGAATCGATTTGTCCTTGTCAGACACACAACCGGTCCACCACGTTTCGTCCGAATCTGTCCACAACTTTTTGAGATATCCTGTGATGTATAGTTTTTAGCCCGATCTCCCAATGGTGAAGAATCACTTTAAAAAATTTCAAGCCGGATTCGAATCCGGATCTTCACCAAAATCTAATCATTTCGTCCTTGTGACATCCGCTAAATCTCTGCCAAATTTCATCCGAATCCGTCCACAACTTTTTGAGATATTTTGTTTACAAACAAACAGACAGACAAACAGACAGGGGTGAAACATAACCTCCATCCACCTTTGGTGGCGGAGGTAACCACACAGAATTATGCGCAGCAGTCAGTTCATGTTAAGGACAGATTCCAGAAGAAGAGGAGACGTGACTTGGTGTATGGCATCATATGTGGAGACCCATCATGCACCGACACCTACAGAGGAAAAACTTGGTAAATTCTTAAGGCCCATTCACCCTACCAACAGCTGATGTCACATGACGATTCTCAACCCTCTTCTTCACGTCAACATCTGCGATAACCAAGGCAAGTGGATTCTCCCCGAAACATTGGCCTTACCGACTTGTAATTCCAGCTTTTTCAATAATTTGTAAACTTTTACTGATTTTATTTGACTGGATGAATCATAATCTGCATCGATTCTCTAGTTCATTAATTATCAGGATATTTAAGGACCACCTTTGTTCATATTAAGGCTAAATTGCATCAATAAAGGTGAATATGAAAAAATCATTAAAACTATATTCCCAATGGCAAAAGTCGATCATATGTTTGAAGTTTCACATGCATTTGTTCAGCGATTCTGTTTTACCTCTTTATTTTCAATCCAATATGGCTGCCAGAGACCACGTGACCGATGATGTCATACATTTAATTCTTCACACATTGGGTAGTAACTAGTAAGTATATCAGATATATGAAGTTTCATATTTTTCGGACAAGGATTTTGATTCCACCAATTATGGCTGGAATAAAACTTCACTGATGACGTCATCGTTATCACCCCACAGTCGTGGCCAAAAATATTGGCACCCTTGCACTTTTTCCAAATAATGCACCATTTCTTCCAGAAAATTGTTCAAATTAAAAAATATTTTGGTATCCACACTTGTATTTCTTTGGTTTGCAGTGGAACAAACCAAAAAAAGCTGAAAAATCACTAAATCTTTGCTTATTCCACACAGAAATCCTAAAATGGCCCGGACAATATTATTGGCACCTTTTAGAAGTTGTTGGAAATAATTAGCAAGCAGGTGATTCTCCTTTACTTTGGAATTGAACTCACCTGTGGTGACTTGCAGGTGCCTGCAATATAAAAATCACTCATTCCACCAGTTTGAATAGAGAAAAGGAGTCATTCTGCTGTTTTGTGTCACTGTGTGTTCCACAATGAGCATGGAGAAAAGAAAGAAAACCAGAGAATTGTCTGAGGAGGTCAGACACAAGATTGTAGCCAAGCATGGACAATCCCAAAGCCACAAGTCCATCTCCAGAGACCTTGATGTTCCTGTGTCCACCGTACGCAATGTTATCAGGAAGTTCAAGGGCCATGGCACTGCAGCCAGCCTCCATGGGCGTGGCCGCAAGAGAAAACTTGATCGAAGATTGGAGCGAAGGATTGTTCGAATGGTGCAGAAAGCACCTCGATCAACTGCCAAACAGATTCAAGGTGACCTTCAGACACAAGGTACGACAGTTTCAACTCGCACCATCTGTCGCCAACTCAATGAAAGGGGTGTTCTATGGTAGGACCCCAATGCTGAGAGAGAGATATTAAGTAAGCCCAACTGTAGTTTTCCAAAACACACCTGAACAAGCCAAAATCCTTCTGGGAGAATGTCTTGTGGACAGATGAGACCAAATTAGAGTTTTATGGTAAAGCACATCATCTCTATGTTTACCGAAAACAAAATGAAGCCTTCAAAGAAAAGAACACCTTCCCTACAGTCAAACATGGATGAGGTTCAGTGATGTTTTGGGGTTGCTGTGCTGCCTCTGGCACTGGGTACCTTGAATGCGTGCATGGCATCATGAAATCAGGAGATTACCCTGGCATTTTGGAGCACAATGTTCAACCCAGTGTCAGAAAGCTGGGTCTCCGTCGATGGTCATGGGTCTTGCAGCAGGACATTGACCCCAAACACACTTCAAAAAGCACCCAGGAATGGTTTAAGACAAAACGCTGGACTGTTCTGAAGTGGCCAGCAATGAGTCCAGATCTAAATCCCATTGAACACCTGTGGGGAAATCTGAAAACAGCAGTTGGGAGAAGGCACCCTTCAAATCTGGGAGAACTGGAGCAGTTTGCACAAGAAGGGTGGGCCAAACTGCCAGTAGAGGGGTTGAGGAAGCTCATTCATGGCTACAGGAAGCGCTTGATTGTAGTTATTTTGTCCAAAGTCTGTTCTCCCAAATATTAAGTCGAGGGTGTCAATAATTTTGTCAATGCCATTTCTTTTTATTTTCTGATTCAAAAACAAAGGTTCTGTAATATTAACAGTGAAATAAAAAAATTGTGGAGACCAAATACTTTTGTCAATTTCAACTTATTTTTAGAGAGAATTGTGAGTTATTTGAAAAAAGTGCGAGGGTGCCAATATTTTTGGCCGCAACTGCATAAACCACATGGGGAGTTTATGATACGTGCGAAGTTGCAATTTTTTTCATTTAGCGGTTTCAGATAAAAGAAAATCCAAATTTTTCTTTCTCCTTAATCCAATATGGCTGCCATACCATGTGACCTATGACATCAGAGTGATCAATAAAGTATTATCCATGGAGAGTCCATCATATGTTGAAAGTTTTGTATTGATCGGACAAACGTTTGCAGAGAAAAATCATTTTTAAAGTTAAAATATATAAATGCGGACACATATTGATGGGCATTGCAATAGTCTCGCATCCCCTTCCGGATGAGACTAATAAGCCAATCAGTGGAATCTTTGAGAGCCAATCGGCGTTCGATTATGGAGGTCCCGGAACTCGTCTCGCAACACGTCGAGGACGTTCACAAGTCACACGGCACGTCAATGTTTCCGAGTGACTTTTATTCCACACCGGAAGTGGATTTTGTTTGCTTGGCTGAGCAACCTTGACGACAACAAACAAACATTTTGTGTTTGCATCCGACGCCATCTTGAGGACTTGGCATCTTGACACCAAGGAATCCGTCCTTCGGAGAGACGACGGGCAGGACTTTTCATCAATCGACCCTCATATGAAGCACGTCATCGCATGTTAACTGTGAGTGAGTTTTCTTTTTGTCCTGGTTTATCATTTACACACCATCACCATAACCAGCGCACTCAAAGGTAACATCACCACACCACCCTGGTTAACATTTGATGATCGTGAACGCCATTCCTGAGATGTTATAGCTCGGTGGTCAAGACCATGTCCTACCTTTTACATCAATTGGATGAGACGTACGTATGCCACCCTCGCCCTAAAGCCATAAAGTATGCCCTCGTAATAATGACGTCACGATAGTCCAATTCCACGATGATTCTCGAGACATCTCGTCTCGCTGTGTCCTTGTTGTCGATGTGCTATCGGCCAGTCATCATCAATCGTTTCAGCGTTTTGTCAAAGTGTTGACGAGGGAGGGAGTATAACCCATTAACCCACCCAAGCTGTTTGTGACAGTTTTCAGTCGCATCTTATTTCTGGTGTTCACAGGACAGCTGAAAATGCCTCTGGGTCTTGATAGTCCAGTGGAAAAAGTATGATATTGGGCTGAGGTGTGTTTTTGGTACATAATGTTTTATTGTTGTTTCTAGGTGTTTGATATCGACTGATAATAAATCAAGAGGGTGCCAAGAGGATGCCAAGAGGGTGCCAAGAGGATGCCAAGAGGATGCCAAGAGGATGCCAAGAGGATGCCAAGAGGATGCCAAGAGGATGCCAAGAGGGTGCCAAGAGGATGCCAAGAGGGTGCCAAGAGGATGCCAAGAGGATGCCAAGAGGATGCCAAGAGGATGCCAAGAGGGTGCCAAAGAGGATGCCAAGAGGATGCCAAGAGGGTGCCAAGAGGATGCCAAAGAGGATGCCAAGAGGATGCCAAGAGGATGCCAAGAGGGTGCCAAGAGGATGCCAAGAGGATGCCAAGAGGATGCCAAGAGGATGCCAAGAGGGTGCCAAAGAGGATGCCAAGAGGATGCCAAGAGGATGCCAAGAGGATGCCAAGAGGATGCCAAGAGGGTGCCAAAGAGGATGCCAAGAGGATGCCAAGAGGATGCCAAGAGGATGCCAAGAGGATGCCAAGAGGATGCCAAGAGGATGCCAAGAGGGTACTTGGGGAATTTTTTTTATACACATTTAAAAAAATGAATCGTTAATCACAATATGCCGACTTTTCTGGCAGTATTAAATCCTCCAATATTGAACACACACAAGTACTGTGCACACAACACGTTTATTTGACCTATACTATATCATATTGTGTTATTTTCATGAATCTTTGAACCAATATACCCTTCTTTCGAACACAATATACATTTTTCCACACATAAACATCGTAATATTTGATACAAAATTGAAATATGCGATGGCGTCGTGCGTCTTCACAAGTCTTCACAAGTCGACAAGTCTTCACACAAGATGTCAATGAGCTGGACCTCGTTTGCTGTTACTGTTAGCGTCACTTTCTGTGGTGGCAGTGGTGTTTCTGGTGAAAGCTGGTGTCGCCCACTTGCATCCTTGCCAGCACGGCCTAGCCTTGCCACGTTTTTGACACTTTCGTCATAGTACCGGTCAAAAATCAGATGGACTTCAGTCATCAGCAGTCGGTTGATAATGTTCTTGGAGAAGTTGTTGGCAAAGTCTTGTACTGTTCCGCTGGCTGGCCACTGTACAACCCATAGTAGTGCACAACCATCAATGATTGTTACCTGTGGACTACATACTAGTCTACTCGATCGTTCAACTTGTAGTTTTTTTTCTTGAGTGTGGATTTTGTTGTCGTGATCCTCATGTCACCATTATCTTCAAACATTGAGGAAGGGACTGGTGACAGTTCGTACGACAGTACATCCTTCACGTCTATTTCCCTGGACTGTTGGAGGCACATCACCCTAGTGTATATGAGCTCAGTGTCATAGACAGGTAAACCATCCACTTTTATGTGCTTCTTGCTCACAGCCATCGTAACAACTTTGTTCGGAATAACACTGTGGAACCCTTCTGGCCAAGTAGATTCAAATTCCTGCATCTGTTTGTTGCCAATGACAAGTGATTCTGCTACATTCACTTTATCGGAGGCGATCTGTCCTGTCACGATATTAACAAGACAATGAGGATGGCTTTCAGGTTTCAGTGGATCAATCGAAGCGCTCAACTTGGTTTGGATTTTACATCTGTCCTCGGCATCTTTGGCTATTCTGCCTGGATTCTCTTCATTGTGGCTCGTCACAGCATCCTGACCTCCCTGTTCTGTCATCAGCGACAAGCCTTTCAGCAGTGTGCTGCAGATGTGCAGGCTCAGTGCCCATCTCGTCACAGTGGCTGGTTTCAGTGTGATCCCAATCAGTCCACCTGGGCCTTTACCATACCGCATAAAGGTAGTTTCGATGAACATGTCTGACCATATTCCATTCCATTGCCCACGGGAGTGATGCATGACATGTTGTCCCCGAAATAAGTCCTCCAAGATGTCATCAGGAAGTCGCTCCATAGACCGCAGCTAGTAGAGCCCACACCTGGCATAGTTTGTATGTCAAGAAGCAAAGAAGTAGGGGATCATCTGTTGAACTGCCCACATGTGCAAAGGCCAGTCCCCTTCACGTTCTGCCCGTACGAAAATCATCATGATGAGCATCGGCTTGATCAGGTTGTCGACCCAAAGTTTTGTTGTTGTGCTGAGTGCTGCTTGTGTGTCCAGTCGCTCCATTGGGTCGTCTTTACCCTCATCGTTTGACAATGTCTCTCTCAACAACTCTTCCACCACCATTCGCAACGCTCGGACATTTTTCGGGAACTTTTTTCCGGACAGCATTTTTGGGACTCCTCCGAAGGCAGATTGCAAGATTCCTTCCAAGCCACTGTTGCACATGAGAGTCCCCAGAGCACCGACGAAGCTCATTAACGTATGCATGCCACTCAGGCGTGGAATGAAATTCGGGAACTTCTCTGGGTATACCCACAGCACATGTACAGCAACACGATAGAGCTGCTGATCGTTGGTGAATAACGTGAAGGCTTGGCCTGTACTAAGAGTCAGTTTCTGTGCTTCGTTCTTCGCTGTCATGATGGTATCCGGTTCTGATGGAACCATGCCAATCAACGGCAAATAGATGGCTTTGGTCGCTGGATGAATGGACTGTCCTTGTTCTCGTGAGGCCCGGGTGTTAAAGCCGTTGTACTCTGGCAAGTCTTTCTCCCGGATGACCTTTTGCAGGAAGTCATAATCAACAGCTCTTGCCCTTGCCAGTGATATCTGTTGAGAAGTCTGTGTTTGCGTAGGGGATCATCTGTGTTTGCCACAACTCTGTGTTTGCCTCTAAATCTTGTGTCCCAAACCCATCCCTCTCTGTACCCACCATACCCAGTCGTACCCAGCTGCTCCTGGACTCCGTGTCCTTTCCTCCTGACAAGGTGGAAAAGTTTCGGTCAACCCTCGACTCTGATTCTGCAACTGGACCCGACGGCATCAGCCCACGGGTCCTAAAATCCTGCTCTGCCGCTCTATCTCACCCTCTCTCTGTTCTCTTCACCCTCTCTTTTGCTCAAGGTCAACTGCCATCTGCTTGGAAATGAGCCAACATCACCGCTTTGCACAAAAAAGGTGCAAAAATAGATCCTAGCAACTACAGACCAATCAGCCTTCTCCCAATTATCAGCAAAGTCATGGAATCCATCATTGCTTCGGATATGAAATCTTTCCTCTTCTCCAATGGCTTGATCTCTGATCATCAATTTGGTTTCAGACCAGGTCACTCTACTCTGGACATGCTGCTTCTGCTGTCTCAACAATGGATGGAGGTCCTCAATGCCAAACAGGAAATTAGAACTGTCTCCCTCGACATATCACGTGCCTTCGATACGGTCTGGCACCCCGCTCTGCTCACCAAACTCTCCTCCTTTGGTATCCATGGAAATCTCCACGCATGGCTGGCGGACTTCCTCTCTAGTCGTCGTCAACGTGTGGCCCTGAATGGGTTTCTCTCATCTCCTCTTCCTGTTCAGGCTGGAGTTCCCCAAGGCAGTGTTCTGGGCCCTGTGCTTTTTCTGGTCTTCATCAATGATCTCTCTGACTCTCTTGAAAATCCTCTCTATCTCTTTGCTGATGACTCCACTCTCTGCCGCTCCATTCCTCTTCCCTCAGATCGGCGGTCTGCAGCCTCCTCACTCTCTGAAGACTTGGACAAAATCACAGACTGGTCAAACAAGTGGAACATGTCTTTCAATCCTGACAAATCTCACACTCTTACTATGTCTCTCCGAAAAGATCGACTGGACAACCCTCCCATCTACTTTCTCAACAATCCTCTCCAAGAAGTTCTGTCGCTCAAGCTTTTGGGTCTCACTATCTGCCATGATCTTTCTTGGGAAAACCACATTTCCAAGCTGGCCTCCAAAGCCAGTCGCCGACTGGGCATCCTCCGTCGTGCAAAGTCCTTCCTCGGCACACCTGAGCTCCTCACCACATACAAGGCTTTCATCCGCAGCTCAATGGAATACTGTTCTCCCCTATGGGCCGGTGCTCCTGCCTCACACCTAGCTCGGCTTCACGCTGTTGAAACCAAAGCTTTCAGAATTATTGGAATCTCCCGCGATGAAGCTATCTCTGAGGGCCGTTCACTCACTCACCACAGGCAGGTAGGTAGGTGGTCTTTCTGTCTTTACCGACTCCTCTCCGGCCTTGCACCCCCAGCTCTCTCTGTGCTCTGTCCCCCAAATATTCCTACAGGTCGCACAAGATCTGCCAGCAACCCTCTGATGATTAAACTGCCGAAATCTCGGCGCTCTGCTCACCTTCACTCTTTCATTCCTCTTTTCTCCCGCCTCTGGAACAAACTCCCTCACTCCCTTCAATCCCACTCCTCCCTCCAGGTCTTTAAAACAGCTGTTCACCACTTCCCCCATCTTATCTTCCCCCATCCAAAACCATGATCCTTTCTACCCTCGCTAATTCACCCCAGATCCACCTTGTTTGAAATTCCAACTTCTTTCCTGGAAGTCCTGTCAGTGTCCATATGTTTTATACCTCTCCCACCCCCCCCCCCCTTCCCATGCCCCCCCCCCAAAGCCCTCGCCCTCTCTCAGATCTCTCGATGTCTCCATGTCTCTCGGTCCCTGCTCTCAAATGTTGTGTTTGTGTCCTTCCCCCTCTCTCCCCATCTTGTCTACCGCTCCCGATGTTATATGTTTTATGTGTCGGTTTGTCTTTCTGTGTGATTAATGTTCGCTCTTTCACGAGCCTCGATCTTGTATACAAAAAAAGAAAAAAGAAAAAAAAAAAGCAAGCATCTTGAGAGATGGTACTGTTTGTGTTGCTTCTTGCACTGGCATTGGGGGTTTCCTTCGTCCAATATAGCGCTGGATGGGGATTGCTGGAGATACTTCATCTTTCATCTCTTCTTTCTTGATACGCCGAATCTTTTCATTTCCAGCTGATGAAAGACTCTCATCTGTTCGGACCTGGGTGAGGAGAAGGGCAAGAGAATGTGTCAATCTCAGCCATTAGGAGAAGATATGGTGGCATCGAAGTTGTCAGCCACAGCTTGCACGAGACCGGTATCATTGTCGAATACCCCCCGAAGGTTGATTTTCTGGGTTGCAGCCTGGGCAGCAGAAGCCTTGAACCTTATCACCTCGTTATAAGAGCAGGTGATTCCAAAACCTTAACACTTGTCAATCAGGCTCTTGTCCTTCATCAAAAGACCTCGAGATACTTGCAAGGTTGTTGCTCGATGATTCACGGTGCTGGTGATGACGTTGCCGATGAGAGAAGCCTGCAAGGTGTCTCCTAATTTTGGTGAAATCTGTGAGAGGAGATGAAGCAAGGTCGGACTACAATCATCACGAATGATGTCAGCACTTATTTCTGTCGCATAACTGTTCAAGTCAGAAACAAGTTGTTTTGTCTCCTTTGTTATTCTTGCTGTGACTTTGCGGATGTCCAAATCATCTTGGTCATCATCGTCGGGTATTATCTTGAGGAGATGAGAAGCTTTGCTCCGGAACACAAGAATGCTTGCAACCCCAACTCCGGAGAGGACTACAAGGTCTGACCCAAAATGTGTTGAAAGATGTTCAATCAATGTGCGTCGTTTCAGCTGAATTCCCTGAAGTGATACATATAGGTTGTATACTTCAACAGAGTTCCAGATCCGTGTTGGGTCATTGCTGAGTTCATGGATGACCTCTACAAAGGTGGGATCTGCACATTCATCTGTCATGCTCCGACTTCCGATGGGCATACAATATACATCCTACCTCTCGGACCCATGAACTTTGTCATGCACTCCTTGTGGTACTGTGCATCTGCTGCATGAAGGTCGCCGACAGCTCCTTGCACCCGTATCCTGACCTGCTGGGCAATTTCATCCTCTCGAATGGAACATACTTCCAGAATGGAATCTTTGAAGCTCTTCATGCCACGCCCCCTTTCATCAGTTCTGCAATGGACTACTCTTTTCCATCTATGAGGATGACGTGGTTCAGGGTCTGGTTCACACACCTCACCACAAAATAAGCAGTGTGTCAAGAAATCAAACTGGGCAATTTCTGATCGACGTGTTTTTTTTGGAGGGGGTGTTCCACTGCTTTCGTTGCTATTTGCCTCCACAAATCTTTTGATGTGGGTCTTTGACGTATATGTCGAAACACAATTTTTGTGACATAAGAGTGCAGTGTTAGGACCATCAGATAGTCTATGCTCTAGTTGTACATGCAACCCATCACCACGGATTTTGCTGCTGTCTATGATAGTACGCAGGTGCTGGGGCTTGGCAGAGATAAGATTTTCTTTTGATTTTCCACAGTTGAAGAGACACCCCTCTGCTTCATTGGATGCCATGTTTCAAGTCAGTCTGGAACAAGAGACAGAAGAATAAATATATGATATGGTCAAAACAACATATGGTTCAAAATTATCACATATAAACTATTGCATTTTATGTTACAGGAGTATACATTCATGTTTATTTCAATGTGTCTGTAATCTATGTATTTTCACCAATTGTCATCATGGGTGTACCATGAATTAAGCCATGAATAGAAAGTAAATATATATATGCAAGTTGTTTATTATCTACTGGCGCATATTCTGAGGTTAAACAGATATTATTTGCTATTCACAACAAAATGTGATTAAAAAAAAAAAAAAACAACACCTTTAGAGGCCATTTTTCGCGGGGGTTGGCCTTTTTCGGGAACCGTGGTTGTTGTTGTTTTTTGGTCCCCTTTTTGAAGCAATGTTTTACGGCCGGATGCCCTTCCTGACGCCAACCCTTTTTGCCGCCTTTAACGACAAACAGGGAATTACCAGTGAACTGGTACTCAATTAGCCGACCTCGGAAGGATGAACAGGCTGAGTCAACCCCCCTGGCGTTAATTCAGCGATCAACCGGGATTCGAACCCAGGATCCTAGGATCCCAAGCCGGCACCCTAGCCGCTAGCCCAACACCAGGGTGCATTATTCTGCCCCTGGATGATTTTATCATAAATTTCTATGTAATAAATGTTAACAGGCTGTAAATAGTCTCGCTAATTTGGACATCGGTACTACTAATTCATAAAAATATATTTTAGACGAGTCGACAAAATGTCGATAATTGCTCGAAAACGTTCCCTTTTTCAAATGGCAATAAAAAAAATTCCCCAAAGGTGCCAAAGTGGCACCCTCTTGTTTTGAGATCAGTATACATATGAGGTACAGAAATTGCAATAAAACGTTGTATATACTGCAAAACACGGTCAGTCAGGATTCCACTGGACTATGACTGAGCCATGACCGTGTACAGAGCACAACCCGGAATTGAAACACCCTCTCTCCCTTCTCCCCTTTCCCCTCGCCCCCTCTCCTTTCTGCTCCCCCCTCCCCCACACCACTTCCCCTCTGACCTCTGTCCTCCCCTATCCCCTCTCTCCCCATTCCACCCATAGACCCCATAGACCCATCGACAAGACCACCCTGAACCCGCCCGGCCCATGGAGAAATGGGAATGCGCCATCGAGGAACGACCATCATCTCATGTATGGTTTTGTTAATTTGTTGCAGAAATTTCATTTTCGCACATGTAGGACATCAGAGCGAACATCCTGGTTTCCTTTCCCTTTCAACGGAATGGGAATGCATGTACAGTACAAACATGACCCGGTCGTTAAAATGGCACCTTCTGCAATCGCCAGAAATGGTTTGGATCCTCGAGGTCACTCCCAGGGATGTAATCAGAAAAGCGGGGATAGGAGTGGCGGAGGGGTTGGGAAGGTCGGTCTCCATTACCTGTGAAGTTGGAACAAAAAGCAAAACTGTATAAATGAAAAGGAGTTTGAAGAAGAATATGTATTAGTATGCATTTTACCCCTATGTACACCAAAAGTGAGGTGTAGGCCTTCTATACCCCCTTTTTCCCTTGTGCTCCTGAACCCTCGTACCAGATCATGAAAAATTGACGGATATGGATTAAATTGCTTAATTTGGTAGCTTGATTATGGGGGACTAGACCCTTAGACCTTGCATATGGTAGCTCACTGTATCGAAGGATCAAAGGTCAATCAAGGCAAGTACCCAGATGCGAATGAAAACATGCCAACCCTGCAAGACCCGTCTGCCCTGGGTCAACCTGGTACCTACCGATAAATATTTCAAACTTACCTGTCTGTCGTTTAGCTCTCTTCTCTGTGAACATGCCCGACATTTTACCGCAACACACCATTTTAGCCACAAGGAGGCAGAATGTAACAAGCAACACTGATTTGGATCACACAGTGCGAGGACCCAAGGCTCGGTATTCATATCCACAGTGAATTGGTATTCGGAGGTGAAATTTGTTTTGATTAAACCGAGTCTGGATCATGGTCATTCCAAGACCTTTTGAGCTCCTTAGACATTGAAAGGAGGAAAGTTTCGATTTGGGATTAAAAAAAAACAATTAATTATATAATTAAAAAGTTGTGAAATTAGTTTTAGAAGATTTGTTTTGTGACTTCTTCAGTTATATGTGACCCTCATGAAGGTATGTAGAACAAGAATGGCACTTGGCGGAGAGCACACCTCTGCCAGGTGAACAGTTTATATTTTGTATCCACTGATAGGTCGGATCTGGATTCGGACCGAAACCAAAATCGAATCAAATCCTCTTTGTCACATCCTCAACCTGTCCACCAAATTCCGTACAAATCCGTCCACAACCTTTTGAGATATCCTATTCACAAACAGACAGGTGTGAAAACATAACCTTCATGCACTTTCAATGGCGGAGGTAATAAGGTGGGACCAAGTGCCCCCCCCCCCCCCACTTCACCCTCTACCATGAATATAACCTCATTAGTCTTGGTTACATGTTCACTATCCTGAACGCCCACATCACAGGGTTCTCTGGGTGATGGTCGAGCAGGCAATTTAAAACAGCTTTCGCTGGTACCATCGGCTAGGACTTCGTAATGAGGCAAATTATTCTCAATGCTATCGTGGATCACTTTCCGCAAGAAATCGGGGAAGGAATAGTGTGGCTAATAAGATGTGAAGATCTGAATCCAACGGAAGATCTTTGGAATCTTGCATGATGAGGACATCCTGGTTATCAACATCCAAACCACCCTGTCTCCCCCTCAATGACGGAAGGGGACTCAGACTGGCTCTGACTGAACAATGTACCTTAAAGCATCGTCTGTCATCTGTTCAGAAGGAAAGTCATGGAAGTGCAGCAGCAGGAGCTATCAGGGAAGACTACACTCACACTTGGTGACATCTCTTTCACACTTCACAGATGACATCATTTTCATCCCATATACCTCATGCAGAGTTGATGACAAGTGCCAAGTTTCAACTTTTTTAGTTCAGCGGTTTTGAAGAAAATGACATCCAAGTTTTTCCTTTAATCCAATATGGCTGCCACACGATGTGCTATGACATCAAAAAAATAAAATATTCTCCATGGGGAGTCTCTCTTATGTTTAAAGTTTTGCATCGATCGGACACACGGTTGGAGACAAAACCATTTTAAAAGCGAAAATATATTGTGCGGACACACGCACACACACACAAACACACATACATACACACATACGTACACACATACACACACGAAAACACACACACACACACATACATACATACACACATATACACACACACACACACACACATGAATACACACATATACACACACACACACACACATGAATACACACATATATATATATATATATATATATATATATATATATATATATATATATATATATATATATATATATATATATATATATATATATATATATATTGTTACGGACACGACTTAGATGTTGCTTGACCGAGCGGAATGGCCGCCGTGTCCGCAGTTTACCCGATTACACTCGAACGTTGGCCGAATCGCGCTACGCTAAATCAATGAAGGAAAGGACACAACGGCTGGGATTAATGCAACGACACAAGGGGTACAGTTCTCAAGACCTCCGGAGGAGGATATAATATTGGTGATGCAGAAACGGGTAGATTACACGGTAAGAGGTAAAGCACAGCAAGATGGGCACTTAGACACAGTCTTATCTATCCCCGACAGACTACAGACAAACGGGACAAGACGGACTTACACGGGGATTGATGGCAAGGAAGGGCAGGCAGTCGATAGCTCAAGGTGCACCTTGGCTCAGGGGCAGAATCAAACGCGGTCCGGTCCAGAGATGCGGGGAGGTATTCAGCGCTTGGAGGTGGCGTCCTTTCTTCTCCAAGCTGAGGCGCATCTCACGTCACCTCCCTCTTTCTGCGCATGTTCAGCGGGGAGTGACACGCCCTCGGCTCGTTAGCTCCGCCCCAGATGGAATCGGTCCGCCACTTCTATTGGGTGCGGGGGGTTACCGGGCTCCGCCCTTGACGAGGAGCCGACAGCGAGCCCCTGCGTGGTAACCCCGTCGGAGCACATGTTCAATGGCGGCTAACCAAGCCGGAGTGAGGACGCACACTCCCCGCGCCGCCGCCGCTGTTGTTGTAGTTGTTGTTGTACCATGAGGAAGAGCTGCGGGGAGGTATTGGGAGGTCCTAAACTTTCTAACGGTGCCATACAATCACATTCTGGTGCAACGAAGAGTCAGAATTAATGGAAACGAGTCCTTAACTGACATAGACTAAGAATAACTAGCAAGATGTCCTATAGTTGTCTACGTGAGATGCGGTGAACCTGGATGCGACACTTAATGGGGGAAATAGGGGAAGATCGGGTCTACAGAGTGTCGTTTACAGAAAATGGGACTAGGGAATGGGGGATTGGGGATAGTTGGGAAGTATTGGGGAAATAGGGGAATATTTACAAGCGGATATGGATGGAGGCCAAATCCCATATCCGCAACATTGCACCCTTCTCTACCTCGGGGCGTCCCGACCCGATAAATTTTTACCTACGTTAGTGTGGCACTCAGATGTAGTTCCCTCTACTATTAACTCAACCCTGAGTGCGACAGTTTTACAGATGTTCACAAATGAGTAAATATGTCCCCCTGCGACGTTGCACCCTTCTCCTCACAGAAACACACCCACAGGATAACCGAATCGCGGAAAGAATCCTCAAACTAAACATACTGCCGGTAGGGAGCATTATTTACACAAGACTACACTGATATTTACACTACGATCCAGGACCTGTTTTTGGAGGAACACATGCAGATGTTATGCATAGAGAGAGCACGCATGCCAGCATCGATACACCAACCCACGAGTGCTCTGTGGCCCTACGGCCTTTAATAATGTGCAGAGCACCCCATCCAAGCACCAAAAGCACCACCCCATCATGTACAGTCAGCACCATCCGGTGCACCAATAAAGTGTTCAATAATCACCGGTGGTGTCGCAGCCGGCCGATGTTCTGCCGCTGGTCTTGCCTTCTTGAAGCACTTGGCCTTCTAGCTTCCTTAAAAAATAAAGAAAGGCGCCAACCGCGTCCATTTCTGAATTGTGGCCGTCAGGGGGCCAACTAAAAGTGGTTCACCTGTATGGCATAGGTGCCACGTTGACCCATAGGTCCATCAACGGGTGGTGCTTGCCCGCAAAAGAACTGCGGTCCATTGTGGGCGGCCACAAAAATTGCGGTCCATATGGTGTATCGATCCAGGCAGCAAGCAGCGAAAGTGCAGGCCCACAACTGCGGAGCCAGCACCTCTCTCTCCTCTCTCTCTGCCCCAAAGCCAGATCCTCGGAGGTGGGAGACAAAAGAAGAAGACAAGTGAGTAAGGTGGTAAGGGCGCAAAAGTGCATGCAATATAAGGTAATGCACACTGGGGGCACATGGGAACCAGGTGAGACAGGTACGTTCCTACCGTACGCCCCCCCCCCACCAGGTAACCTACATTGCCCCTCCCTTACCCCTTACTGTATCCACAAAACACAACACTACCCATAAACATCTACTTTACAAATCAACAACCGTCCCTACTGTCTTCCCCGTTCCTCCCATAAACCAAATTCGTCTTCTCTCCCTCCTAACCAATCAAATTTGCCATTTCCAACTCTCATCAAAATTTGCCATCTCCAACTCAACATCAAAATTTGCCATCACCAATTCATCATCAAAATTTGCCATCACCAATTCATCATCAGTCCCTCCTAGGGAGGGAGAGATGGAATCACCCCAATGTCTCATCCACGTCGTGATGCGTCTCACAAATCCAAACAGCAATTCTCATTTCCTGCAACACAGAACAAAGAAAACACAGGTGTGGAGTCATCATCACCACCTCAGGTAAGTGGCTGCGTATGGTGCGACAGGTTCATCAATCCTAACTATTTCCTAAATGACTTTAACAACTTTACATTACCCGGGGTCTTTCCCTGCCAATCCATTGGCCAACTTACTCTATGGGTTCTAAAAACCAATTCCCATTGACCAAACTGTGGTGCTTCTCAATTTGGGGTCTCACTCCCCCGATTCATCTCCCGGTGCCTTCGCACAATTTCTGGGCTGCGACGTGTAGCTCTCCCAGCAGGTCTACCCACCTGCACACCTCCACCACTGCAGTTGCCACCCGAGCTTACCTAGCTCCTCACCCTAACCTATCTAACTGGGGAAGGCCCTCTCCTGGCTCTGTCACCCCTTGGTGCCCTCTGGCACTGGGCTACCCGGGTCCGTCCTCCGGATCCTCGGGCCCCATCCACAACTACCGGCTCCCAGAGCCCACCTGCGGCCTCACCTGGCCGACATCCTCACAGTGGTGGAGTGCCCAAACCAACTACACATACTAACAGGCTACACGCCCAGCCATTTCCACAACACTAATGCACCCATCCAAAGACCATTCTTTCACTCGCACCACAGATGCCAATATCCAACCACAATTTACCTGTACCCTCTACCTAACACTTACACTACCCGCCCCGGGTACTCGTGAAAGGGGTCCACTCTTCCCCCATCCACACCTTCGCACCATGCACACCACTCCGTACCACTTACTCCAACTCTCTCCACACCACTCATTCCAATACTCCATGTATTCCACACACCTGTACTTGCACACCTGTGCTCTCACACCTGGTGCCACCTGCACCCTTCTCTCCCCAAGCGCATTCGCGCTGATCCACAACACTCACTACTCATACACTGCTCCACACACCTGTCCAGTTGCACACCTGTGCAATCACACCTGTTCAATTCTCTAACAGCATCATCTCATCTAACTACTCCCCTCTGAAACTTGCGCTTCCCAGTCGCCCCTTTAAACTATTGCGCTCCCTCGTCATTATCATCCATTCTAATCTACCTGCGTCCCCACTACAGGTATCAGTCACTATCTAAACCTTAACGTTACCTAATGTCAATCTTCGCTAGATCCCTACACACCATATCCTAACCCACCCGGGCTAGTTTTCACTGCCATACACCCCATAAACTATAGCGCATTTGCCCCCCCATGGGAAGGGTGGCAGGGATGCCACCCTTACCCACCGGGCCCATCGCTCATCAATCCCCCAGTCCTCTGGCACTAATAAGCCCCCCTTATTCAGAGGTACTGGGTCCCGCCTCGGCATCTAAAGCCGAGGCAATCCACGGGGGCGCCTGCTCGCCGGTGTAAGGCCTTCTAGTTTACCGGGGTCTGGCGGGGGGGTGTCTGGGGTCGGCTAACCCGCTCCCCCCTGGGCGGAGTTAAGGACCTCAACCGCCGGGGATCATCCCGGCGCGTGGCTCGACAGTGCCGCGCAAGGTGACCCAGACGGTTGCAGGTATAGCACCTCACCTGATAAGGTGCTTGTCTCCGGAACTCCAAATTTTCCCCCCTGAAGGTCCGAATTGGATTTCCCGCTCGTGGTCCACCGCGGGCCACCTCCGGGGCCGCCTGCCATGGTCCAGGTCCCGCCAGGCGCTGGTCCACCAGCCTCCGGACCATGCCCGCCAGGTCAGGACTCACGTCGGGGGCGGGCCCCCTAAGGGGTCCGCCCTCCATCGGAGGTCCCACCTGGCGGACCGCCATTGCGTGACGCTCGCTCCCCCGGGCCAGGGGCCTCGCTGCTTCCCAACGGGCCGCAGCGTCAGCCGCCTGGCTCAGAGTCTGCGGGCGCCACATGGCGAGCTGTTGCCGGAGCTCAATATCCGGGAGGGCCTGGATAAAATGGTCCAGCGCCAGGCTTTCCCGGGAATCCGCTGCCATGCTAGCATGTGCGATCCCCACTGCGCGGCGAATGTCGTGGGCAAGTTCCCCGATGGCTTCCTGGGGCTTGCGTTTTCGCAGCGCGAGCTGAGCTTTAACAAGCTCGCTCTGCTGTTCAATGCCGAATCGATTAATTAGGGCGTCGCGGAGGGCTGGCAGGGTGAGAGCACCCGCTGGTAATGCCGTCAGCACCTCCGCCGCCGCGCCGCGCAATGCGGCCACCAGGTGTACTCCACCTTCGTCCTCACCCCAACCGTTGCCCTTACACACACAGTCAAACTGCGCCAGGTACGCGCGTAGATCACTCTTGCCGTCATACGGCGCGGGTGGGACCTTGTGGGACCACCTCGTATGCGAGTCGTTGCCCGCCTGCCGGACCCCGTGCGTCGCCCCTTGCGGGGTCAGCGCGGGGCCGAACCGGCCGGGCCCCCACAGTACATTACCCCCAAGGGGCTCTCGTGCCTCCCCTGTCCCTCTAACAACTACCCCTGTTGGTGTCGATGCATGGGTCACACTTCCGCAACCCGCTACCCATTCCATACCACCACAACCTTGCTCACCCACACCTCGCACCTCTCGTTCCATACCCTCCGGACCAGCCATACACCTCACTCTTGGCCTCTCACGAACATCCGGGTCTATCTCGACCCCCAAGCTTATTAAATCACCTGGCGCATCATACGCACGACCATATTGGTCACCACTTACACCGGGTCCTCTTTCTCTTCGCTTCTCCTCCATCACCTGCGAATCCCTCATCCGGTTAATGAGCACATCATCACGATCCGAACACAGACTTTGGACCAATTCTTTTACTTCCTCCTTTATCTCTTTCTTATCCTCTCTCCGTCGCTTCTTAATTTCGCTCACCCCTTCTTCCACTTCTTCTAATTTCTGCTTCACCTCCTTCATCTCCTCGTGCGCCCCTTTAAGTTCTTCCTCTAACTCCACTTTATTTTTTTCTATGTGCTCCCGCACCTCCCGCTCTTTAACCTCCATCACCTCTACCACCTTGTCCATTTTCCTCGTCAGGTCCTCATGTACCGTCTGACACTCTTTTTTAATTACCCTTACGTCCTTTTTCATCTCCTTCTGTGTCGATTTTAAACCCTCTATTACCGCTGTGTTCTTCTTTACCTGGTCCCCCAACTCCTTTTGTCCCACTGTCAGTTGTTCTACTCCCAGCGTCAACTCCTCTATACCACCTTGCAATTTTACAGTCCCCTTTCTCACCTCCTTCTCCATGCGCTCCTTACAGTGCCTCACCTCCTCGCGCACTCCTCCGACCTCCTCACTCACACCTCTTCTGATCTCCTCTCCCATCACTTGCATCTCCTGCCCAGATGCCACCCTCATCTGCTCCATTTCCTCCCTGTGAGTATCCAATTTAGTTTCTACCCCCATTCTGACCCCCTCTATCTGCTGCCCCATTTGTTTAACTTCCCTTTCCGCTTGGTCCCTCATGTCCCTCAATTTGCCTTCCATACTGTTTTCTAACCCCTCTAACCCCTTTTTCATCCCTTCCATTTGATTCTCCTGAACGGCCATTCTGTTTTCTACCCCCATTAACCCCTCCTGTATTTCCCCTAATCTATTGTCTAATCCCTCTATTCTACTCCCTAACCCTCCGATCTGGGCCCCCATCCTTTGTTCTAACCGTTGGCTATTGGCCCCCATGTCCTCCCTCAATTTCTCGCTATTGGACCCCATTTGGCCCTCCAATCGCTCACCCTGAGCATCCATCCGGTTCCCCATTTGTCCCATACTGCTTTTCAAACCTCTAATTTGGTCTCCCAATTGCTCACTATTCTTTTCCATAAGGGCCTTCATTTGCATCATAAAAAGGTTCAAATCCACCGGTGGCGCTACTACGGTCGCGGGCGCGGTCGCCGTGGCCATGTGCGAGGCGCCATTTTGCGCACCCGTAACCTCGTGCGCGACGACGCTATTTTGCGAGCCTGCCACCCTCACTGCTTCGCTCTCCTCTTGTCCCTCAATTTGGTCCTGGATCGAACCTGCCTCACTCTCCTCTACCGGAACCCAGCCGTCTTGATCTGCCATAGCGCGACTTTCAAAATTCGGGTTTTTATTTTTGTAAAACACAATCAAATTTCGCCGTTATAATTTCGAGCGCGTGAAACGCGCTTCGGGTCCAATCTCACTCCTCGACACCAATTGTTACGGACAGGACTTAGATGTTGCTTGACCGAGCGGAATGGCCGCCGTGTTCGCACAGTTTACCCGATTACACTCGAACGTTGGCCGAATCGCGCTACGCTAAATCAATGAAGGAAAGGACACAACGGCTGGGATTAATGCAACGACACAAGGGGTACAGTTCTCAAGACCTCCGGAGGAGGATATAATATTGGTGATGCAGAAACGGGTAGATTACACGTTAAGAGGTAAAGCACAGCAAGATGGGCACTTAGACACAGTCTTATCTATCCCCGACAGACTACAGACAAACGGGACAAGACGGACTTACACGGGGATTGATGGCAAGGAAGGGCAGGCAGTCGATAGCTCAAGGTGCACCTTGGCTCAGGGGCAGAATCAAACGCGGTCCGGTCCAGAGATGCGGGGAGGTATTCAGCGCTTGGAGGTGGCGTCATTTCTTCTCCAAGCTGAGGCGCATCTCACGTCACCTCCCTCTTTCTGCGCATGTTCAGCGGGGAGTGACACGCCCTCGGCTCGTTAGCTCCGCCCCAGATGGAATCGGTCCGCCACTTCTATTGGGTGCGGGGGGTTACCGGGCTCCGCCCTTGACGAGGAGCCGACAGCGAGCCCCTGCGTGGTAACCCCGTCGGAGCACATGTTCAATGGCGGCTAACCAAGCCGGAGTGAGGACGCACACTCCCCGCGCCGCCGCCGCTGTTGTTGTAGTTGTTGTTGTACCATGAGGAAGAGCTGCGGGGAGGTATTGGGAGGTCCTAAACTTTCTAACGGTGCCATACAATCACATTCTGGTGCAACGAAGAGTCAGAATTAATGGAAACGAGTCCTTAACTGACATAGACTAAGAATAACTAGCAAGATGTCCTATAGTTGTCTACGTGAGATGCGGTGAACCTGGATGCGACATTTAATGGGGGAAATAGGGGAAGATCGGGTCTACAGAGTGTCGTTTACAGAAAATGGGACTAGGGAATGGGGGATTGGGGATAGTTGGGAAGTATTGGGGAAATAGGGCAATATTTACAAGCGGATATGGATGGAGGCCAAATCCCATATCCGCAACAATATATATATATATATATATATATATATTTATACACATACATACATACACACATATACACACACACATGAATACACACACACACATACACACATATACACAGATACACACACATACACATATACACATGAATACACACACATATATACATTATATACACATACATACATACATACATACATACACATACATACATACTGTTACGTGTTCCTCTCCGACCTCCTGGTCTCGGTATACCTCCGAACCCCGAGAGGAGCCACGGCAGAAAAATGTTATTCTGTGTCAGTAATCAATAGTGAAACCACACCAAGGATTATAAACAAACAGATGTTGTATTGAAAATCACACACAATAATAAAGGTACAACCAATAGCAATCAAAGTGCACTCAATATATCTTAAAATGGTACCATCCGCTAAAATAAGATAACTCACTGCGCCCTCCTAGTGACTGGAAAAGAACCCTCCTCACTGTCTCTATAACTCAAAGGTGATCCCGGCAAAGAGGCGATTAATGAGGCGTAGGCAAAGCGTGGCCAGTCAGGTGGTCCAAACCAACATCAAACTGGCAGCGGAAAGGGAAATCCCCAAGGCGCGATCCAGACGTGCACGTTCGCAGTTCAATCAGCGAACTGCAACGTATTCTTCAAACGCCGCTTTCGCACACACACATCCCCTGCAGACGACCGGAGGGTGAGAAAAGCTGACGCATAGCAAAACCTTTTTCGGTGAATGCAGCGCGCGGTGCAAAATGGCCGATGGCTCTTACTTGAGTCGAATTGCTGAGGCGAGGATTCTCCGGAACCTCAACGCCTATACCTGAATACGCAGGTTTCTCAATACTCCAGCGATAACACCTATCGCAGGAAATTCCTTTCAAGGAGACTCAAAGGTTACTCACGGCTTTCGTTCGATCACGCTCGCTACGGAGCTTCAAGACACGCGTCTTCTTCCACTTTTCTCCTCCCGCCTTCTTCCTCCTCCTCTCTCTCCTCGTCTTCCGGTTCTCGATCCGGCTTCCTGTCTCTTTTCTACCATGAGCGCTTTTAACCTTTTAACCACAATAACCATTTCCCTTAAACAACAATAACCATAATACCTCGAACCAGAAATGTCTCAAGTGGATGAAAACCACAACCACGGAAGGGCCGAATCCGTAACAACACACACACACACACACACACACACACACACACACACACACACACACACACACACACACACACACACACACACACACACACACACACACACACACACACACACACACACACACACACACACACACATATATATATATACGTACACACTCATCCATATACACACATGAAGGTGGATACTTTGAGACCTGGTAGGGCTCTGTTCCACCTTCTGGAATCCGCATATTGAGATAACAACCAACCATACATATCTTCTTCGGGAAATTTCAAATACAAGAATTTCATTAAAAAAAAAAAAGATTTGATTTCCTTTTCATAATTTCCTTTAATATAAACCCGATGAACGTTGCTCGTTTAATTTCCTTTTGCGGATTGTACAATCTGTTTCAAATGAAACGGAACAACTCAAGTAGCAGGAATTGATCGAATCTAATGTTGAATGTTCACAATGGGAACCATATGGGTCTTTCACGGAGGTCATGGAGACATGGACCACAAAGAGGACTCGTTCACAAACGAGGTGGTTCATTTTGTTCCCGATGCCAGGAAGATACCATGGGATGAGACAGCCGGCTTAATGTCCTCTGCCGTATAAAGTGTACACAGCACCTTAACAAGAAAAGCTTTTTGTTCTAACCCGGTTAACAGGATTTTTGGTGACATTACCTGTTCATCGGTGGCATTTTTACCTCCGCCATCGAAGGTGGATGGAGGGTATGTTTTCACCCCTGTCTGTCTTGTCTGTCTGTGAACAAGATTTGTCAAAAAGTTGTGGACGGATTCGGACGAAATTTGGTAGAGAGGTAGTGTATGTGGCACGGACGAAATTATTAGATTTTGGTGAAGATCTGAATTTGGATTCGGTTATGAAAATTATTTAATTCATAAGTGATTCTTCACCATTGAGTGATAAGGCTAAAACCGATATACAGTCACGTGAAAAAGTAAGTACACCCCATGTAAAGTTTTGACTTTTTCAACATATTTCAACATACAGCTATTTGATCTTCATTTCAACCATATTGATAGATAAAGGTGATATAATATAACAAATATCATGAAACATTTACATTTTGTAGTCCATTGTATAATTTAAATAAACAGAAGTGCAAATTTCGCATGTAGAAAAAGTAAGTACACACCCTTGTCTCTAATGGGTGGTATTGCCCCCTTTGGCAGAAACAACCTCAAGTAGGCGTTTCTTATAACTGTCTACCAGCCTCTGACATCGACTGGGAGAAATTTTTGCCCACTCCTCCATGCAGAATTCTTTAGCTGTGCGATGTTTGAGGGGTTTCTTGCATGCACAGCTCGTTTCAAATCCCCCCACAACATCTCGTTGGGATTTAGATCCGGGCTTTGACTTGGCCATTCCAGAACCCACCATTTCTTTCTTTTCAGCCATTCCTTGGTGGATTTACTGGCATGTTTAGGGTCATTGTCATGTTGCAAGGTCCACCTTCGGTTGAGCTTCAACTTTCCGACAGATGGCCTCACATTATCCTCAAGCACCCGCTGGTACAATGAAGAATTCATAGTGGATTCTATGATGGTGAGCTGCCCAGGCCCTGATGCAGCAAAGCTGCCCCAAACCATAATATTTCCACCACCATGCTTTACAGTTGGTATCAGGTTCTTGTGGTCAAATGCTGTCTTTGGTTTTCGCCAAACATGTCTTCTGGTACTGTGGCCAAATAGCTCTACCTTTGACTCATCTGTCCAGAGCACATTGTTCCAGAAGTGCTGTTCTTTGCCGTGGTGTTCATTGGCAAACTTTAGTCTTGCCCTGATGTTCTTTCTGGACAGCAAAGGTTTCCTCCTGGCACACCTCCCTTGTAGATCAAATTTGTGCAGCCTCTTTCTAATGGTAGACTCGCGCACTTTGACATCAGTAGTGGCAAGAGCTACCTGTTGGTCCCGTGATGACATTCTGGGATTCTTAGAGACTTGTTTCAGCATCTTGGGTCCGCTCTCGGGCTGAACTTGCTGGGGCGGCCTGGCCTGAACAAGTTGGCAGTTGTTTGGAATCTTCTCCACTTGTAGATGATCTTCCCGACATTCGAATGATTGATTTCAAATTGTTTGGAGATCTTTTTAAGTCCCTTCCCAGACTCGTAGGCATCTATAACCTTCTTTCTGAAGGCCTCAGAGAGCTCTTTTGATCTAGGCATGGTGACGCCACACACTTCAACAACAAAGAGCAAACCAAACTAAATGTCTGAGGTTCAAATAAGACAGGTTCCTCCATGATCTTCTCTAACTATGTTCTAATCATTTGCACCTGAGCTGGTGCACCTGATTCTAATTTTAGGTATTTGAAGTAGTGATAAATGTAGGGGTGTACTTACTTTTTCACGTGACTGTGTATGTATATATATATATATATATATATAATATATATATATATATATATATATATATATATATATACAGTGGACCCTTGACTTACGAGTTTAATTCGTTCTGTGACCGAGCTCGTAACTCAATTTGCTCGTTTCTCAAATTAAATTTCCCCATTGAAATGCATTGAAATGCTATTAATCCGTTCCAGCCCGCCAAAAACCACACCAATTTTTTTTTAAATATGCAGTATATATAAAAATATCTCGCGCTTTATATTTCACCTGTATGCAGCATACAAGTTGGCAGGATGGCCTGGACTGGAGGTACGCACACTTGACTCTAAACTGTCCAGCCTGGGTTTGAATCCCGACCCAGCTATAACCTGTCATGGGTGAATCACAG